>NC_083353.1:106496141-106701141 GCF_030254825.1 Meriones unguiculatus
AGTCCCACCGCTGACAACGTGTTCCTTCTTTCGATTGCACTATTATTTTGAGGGAAAAATCTGACACCTAAGAAATTTACTGTGAAAAAGCATTTTTAAAACAAAAGGTTTTAGAACATGATCTATTTTATGCATATTGTTTATAAAGATACATTTACAATTTACTTTTAATATTAAAAATTACCACATTATGAAATTGTTTATAGTATTTAAAGATTTAATGTATGTCTCCCATTCTACCATCACAGATCAGGGGTGGATTTGGCCATTTTCTTTCTTTCCTTCTTTCTAGGTCATTCTTTGACATGTGTATGTGCTCACGTATGTTTACCTGTGTGAGGTTCTGTGCATGTATATGGAGGCCCTGAGACAGCTTAAGTCACTTTTCTTAGGACTAACATGTACCTGCTTTGAGACAGGCTTTCTCATTGGCCTGGAACCAACCAATTGGGCTAGACTAGCTGGTCAGTGAGACCCAAGGAGCTGCCTGTTGCCACCTCCCAGCAGTACTCTGTCTATCATTTTTACGTGCATTCTGGGGAAGGGGTTGAACTCAGGCCCTCATGCTTACTAGGCTTCACAAGAATCCAAACTTCTTCCATGACTTGAATAGAATTTTTGCTCATCACCAGCAACCTGCTTAACATATTGTCAGCCCTCCATAATCATGGGCCTGGCTCCCATGATTATGGTCTACTGAAGGTACCAAATCTCGTGGGTGTTCAAGTTTTTATAAGATGGTATGTTGCTTATACACTATGCATACTCTCACCTATCATTCAAACTATCCCTAGAGCCTTACAATATCTAATACAATGGAAATGTTGTAAACTGTAATACAGTGATGTTTGGGAAATAATGACCAGAATGGATGGAGTTATAAAATTCAATTGCTCACAAAAACGCCCCCCAAATATTTGGCCCATGGATGTCAAGCCCACAGATTTGAGGGTCTGACTCCATAGCCTACTAATGGGACACTGAATTGGCCCCAGGTGTGTCTCAACACTGCTAGAAGCTCCAGAGAGCACAGATGTTTTAAGAGTTAGCACTATGAGGTTGAGGATGTAGCTTGGTCAGGGGAGTGCTTGCCTGGCAAACAAACAGCCCTGTGGTTCACCCCTGCCACTGGGGGGAAAAGTCATCTTGGGAGACACCTGTGAACCTAGCACTCAGGAAATGGAGGTAGTAGGATCAAGATTATCTTTCAACACTGCCTACTAAGGCCAGCCTAAGATACATGAGACCTGACTCAAAAGCAAAGGGAGGGGGTGGCTGGAGAGACAGCTCAGTGTTTAAAAGTACTGGCTGCCCCATTTACTTCCCAGCACCCATATCAGGGGGCTCACAACCACTTGTAACTACCAACTACAGGCTATCTGGAACTTTCTTTGGGTATCCACGCACACATGACATGTACATACCCATAAATAAAATATTTTTTAATTAAGAAAAATGAAGGGGCAGATGCCTCAGAAAGTAAAAGTGCTAGCCATACAAGCCTAACCACCTGATTTCTAACCATGGAATACATACGAAAAGCCAGATTGATAGTATGAATCTGTAATCCCAACACTCATATGGTTGAGATGGGAGACAGAGGCAAGCGAATGTCCTGGAAGCTGTCAGGCTAGTTAGCTGGAATAGTCACCGCAGCAGAAACAAGAAAAACCAGGCTTCAAAGGGGTGCAAATCAAGAACCCATGCACAGAAGTTGTCTTCTGACCTCCACACACAAGTGAATAGTAGATAAATAATTGTTTTTAAGACTTTAAAGAGTTGGAGTCTGCCAAAATGAGCTTATCATTGACTTGAGAAGAAAACCATGACTCTTAAAATATTATAATGCAAATAACTAATGTGTGCTGGATGAATGGTCAGGGCTCTGGGTCACATGCTAGGGGATGGTTTGCAGGGAAGTGAAGATTCATGAAGACTCATAAGTCAGGATGGCAGCCTTCAAGGATGGTGTTGAATTGAGAATTCTACAAGAAAGACAACAAAAGGCATTACAGGAGAGCAAAATGGCAAGAACAGCAGGGTAGAAGTGGGGAGGGCCTTGCTGCCACCTGGCCTTAGTCATAGACAGCAGTGATGCTGTGGCTCTTCCCATCAGCCTCCCATGGAACATTTGCCTAGAATTTTACTGAATTCAAAGGTTTGTGACCCATATGATATTTGCAACAAATGCCAACAAGCAAATTATAAATCGTTCCCTAGCATTAGAGGCTTCTGGGTTGGTTGAAGCCATCAGATTCACATCGTGTCTTTGAAGCAAGCCTTCTGACTGAATGACCATGAGGATGACTGTTCCCGTGCCCTAACTTAATCCCTTCATTTACCGTAACATGGGGCGTTTCTACCCAGGAGGATACAACTTTAGAGTTGGGGGCTGTTAAGCCAAAACATCAAGAGAGCTCTTTCCATCCTCTTGGAAGGAAATTCATCTCCAAAGAGTAAGATTATGAAAGTTGAGTCTTGAATCCAGCCCTAAAAATATACAAACCCTACACGCCACAGAAAGACAACCTCAGAGTCCAAACCTTTAAAATGACAGATAGAGCTAAGCCGAATTGGAACCAGAGCCAAGGCTGTGTCTGAGTGACATCCAAACATTTGGAAGGAAGGTGACAAATTCACTCAGCCATATGGTGGTTTCTTTCTGCCTTGATGCAGAGCATCCGGGGATTTGGAAACATCCAGATGACTGTTGGGGTGTCTTCACAATGTTGGCGCCACATTGAGAGTTTATCGGGGAGATGGCAAGAGAAAATGTGCAAGCCACAGGCAAGGTGGGGCCCTCAGTGGGACCTGGGAGGCGATCCCTTGTTTACAAGGTTCTCAAACAAAAAGCCTTTCAGCTCTCTGCCTGATCTTGGTTCCCACCAGTGCTCCACAGCCCAGCCAAGCCCTTTCCACATTTTCAAGCTCTGTTGCCAATGGAGTAGGGAGAGGGATGCTCTCAGCTCTTTGGCACCAATGCTTAGCGTTAAATAGCTTTTAAATCCTGGCAGCTTTCACATTCCCATCTCTCGGATTTTTCCCTGTGGCTTGGATGATCATTTGCTAAATATTTTACAACACATTATATTCATCTCTAAAGCTCCTGCTCCTTCCCTGCCCCACCCCCCAAGCATGATTCACAAGTTAATCAACACATGCATCATTGGTTATTCATAGCACTTTCTCTGGGCACAAACACACTTAGGGATTCCTGTTAATAAAAATAGGAAGAAAAGTCAAGCCCTTGTCCCACACCTCCACTGACCATGGCCCAGGATCCTTAAACATCTTTTTGCGATGGGCAGGACCCAGGGATAGCAGACTCCTCAAGAAACCAGATCTCCACAACATTTTCTCCAGCCATGGGAAACCTGAACTGACCTGCATTTCTGGGCTTTTGTTGTTCTGCCTTTTGTTTTGTTTCTTTCATTTCTATGTTTAAGTCCAGGTGAGGAGCAAGGAGGATTCAACAAGAGAAGCAGTGGGTGGGGTGGGAAGGCTCAGACCTAGAACATGTGCTTAGCCTGTGTGAGATCTCAGGTTCTATGCAATGTATCCCTCCCTGCACAGTGGTGTTAGCTGGGGTCACAATGCAGATTCCCAGTTGTGGGTTTGAACTCTGAAACCAGCAGGATAACCACAGAAGAAGGCAGCTGCCACTGCATTCCAGTGACTTTTTCTTGGCCATCAAGGAGTAAATTCTTGCCATGAGTGGGCCCTGATTTGTGTGAGGTCTACTACAATTGGGATGTTGAGGAAAGGAGGCAGAGACCACAGAGGATGATGGGTACCTATTACAGAGCAGGGGGATGTCTGGAGTGGGGACTGGGATAGGGCTCTCTATTCTCAATCCTGAGGGCAAGAATCATAGCTCATTTCTATTATGACATCACAGTGCTATCATGAGATCAGAGATCTGAAGAGTCTGTCCTTCACTAGCTAGATACTTTCCTGGTTTCCTCTTTTCTCACCCCATCCTGATTCTTAGCCTGGCTCCTGGGGATCTCTGCATGCATTGTTACCCCCTATTATCTGCAGGTTCCCATCCCTCGTCTGTGACTGGCTGCAACTTAGATGAACACACACACACATATACACACAGACAATAAATAAATTTTAAAATGATACTAAGAAGCACTGTGTGGTGGTCCCAGCTAGTCAGGAGGCTGGCATGGGAGAATTGGTGAACCTAGAGATCTTAGGGCAGCCTGGGCAACAAAGCATGCTCTTGCTTCAAAAATGAATAAACACAGACTGAGGAAATAATTTAGTCAGTAAGCATGAACTCCTGAGTTCAGATCCCCAGTGTCCATGTAGAAGCTGTATGTGGAGAGACATAGACAGGAAGACCCCTATTCCCAAGGACTTAGTGGCCGGCCAGCCTAGCCAAACAGCAAGCTCCGTGTTGAATGAGAGGCCATGCCTCAAAATAAATAGATAATAAGCAAACAAAATAGTGTCTTGGAGTTAAGAGACCCAGGCATTACCTAGTCCCATCCACAGTTCATATTTAGGACAGTCTACTCAGGACCAATGGTGAGGGGACAAGCCCTGCCCTCAATGGATCACAGTCAGTCAATGAGTAGATACAACCCAGCTAGAGCTGCCTAGAGATGCAGATCCACAGAGGGTATGATGGATCAGGAGTGTCCCAGCTCTCCAAGATGGTCAGGGTGGAAAGTCAGAGGGTCCAAGCCTGTGTCAGACTGGGACACGAGTCTACCCCATGGTAAGGAGATCTCTTGGACTGTATTTGGAGACCATGGGGATCCAGAGGAAGTTGCCAAGCAGCAGAGGGATATGATCAAATTTGAAATTTGGAAAGCAAGCTTCCCAAAAGTCAACACTGCCCAAAGAATAAATTCTTTCTCCAAGGCTCCCTGGGATGGCCCAGCTTTGGATGGCTACCTGAAGGGATGGACCTCTTGGGAACTTCCAGCCTTGAGGCTTGGCTCTGCCTCTGGTTCCCACATATCATGCTTATTCATGCACCCTGAGGTTCTGACTCACTTTGACCCTCTAATCTAGTGACAATCTTCTGGCCCACACAATGGCATCCTCTTCCTAACTCACCATTCCCTCTCATTCCCAGGAGACAAGGCCTCACATACCCCCAACTGTAAAGGTCTGCTGCTGCTTCCAAGAAGTTCTACCTCCATTGCTTCACCGGCTTCATGAACATCTCAGGGTCATTTCTAGTCCTGTGTTGCAAATCTCCTTCCACATCTGTTTTCCAGAAAGATCCTCTGACTGAGAATTAGGGCTATGGTAGGAGTTCAGTGGTCAAATGCTTACCTAGCGTGCACAAGGCACTGGGTTCAGTTGATGCTACAGCAAAGCAGTTATGTAAGGCCTGAAGTCCCAGGCGTCAGCCCAGATTAACATATTCAAAGTGTTGGTTACACACATAGTCTTTCCAAATGCCAGCCAGCACTACCACCAGAAGGGCTGGTACCTTATTGAGAAGATCCCCAAATGCATGGAAACCTAATAGGAGCAACAGCAGAAAGAAGGGGGGAGGGAAATGGAACAAACTTCGGAGACATAAGGCTGGGGAGAGCCTGATACACAGTGCGTTCAAATAACAGCATCCTGGTGCAGCCTTTATAGTTATACTGGCTGGGGTTAAAATTCCAACTCTACAAGGCACCAGTCTAATGACCAAGACAAGTGTCTTAATCTCTTTAGGCCTACATTGCCCTCAAATGTAAAGTGGGGTAATAACACCATCTCCAGCGTTATTGTGCGGATTAAATGTAATAATGACCGTAAAGTAATTCTCAGAGCTTCTTGGCACATCTCAGTCAGAGTTGCTTGCAGGCAGTATTGCTGGTGTTACTAATGTGCCCTTCCAGGAGTGCTGCCCAGAGACAGAGCCTCGCCTAGTGTGCAGGGGGCCTTGGAGCTATCCCCAGCACCACAGAAAGTAATTAATTTAATTTAAAAATAATACATCCAAGAGCTAGAGAGGTGGATCAGTGGTTAAGAACACATACTGCTCTTGCAGAGGACCTGAGTTAGGTTCCCAGCTCTCATATTTGCTGGCTCACAACCATCTAGCTTCAAATGATCTGATGCCCTCTTCTGGCCTCTGCAGGCACTGCATTCACACATACTCCAGCCACGCACACACACAGAGAGAGAGAGAGAGAGACAGAGAGAGAGACAGAAAACGGGAACATATATATTTTTAAATATTCATATGATACTCTGGGCCCATGAAGGAGGTTTGTGTATATTAGTGCCATGACATAGTTTGATTTGTTTGTTTACTTGTTTTGTTCTGTTGTTTTTTGTTTTGGCTTTTTTTTTTTTTTTTTTTTTTTTTTTTAGACAGGGTTTCTCTGTGTAGCCCTGGCTGTTCTAGAACTTGCTTTGTAGATCAGGCTGGCCTTGAACTCACAGAGATTCACCTGCCTCTGCCCCCAAGTGCTGAGATTAAAGGTGTGAGCCTTTAATCTTTAATATTTCATGCTGATGGTCTGCATTTTTAAGAGCAGAGTGAAAATATATCCAAAAGACTTTATCCCCAATCCACAAGTATTGGGAGGGGAAAAAAATATTTGAAAGACAACTGTGCCGTGTTTTGACTTAGAACAAATGCAAAGGATGAGGCTGAGGGAACATTTTCTCGAAAAGGAACAGGGCTTTTCTCTGGCGACTTCTGCTCCTAATTTTAGATAAATATTACATAGTTTGAATTTCCAAAGGGGTTATAATGAATAAGAAAATTGCTAATTTGAGTCTGTAGGGAGTGGGTTGGGATATTTCCATCCCTCTGGAGTTTTGTAAATATGTTCCAGGGCAAATGTTCCCAGGAGAATGTCATTTCTGGGATCTGTTTAGAGGCAAGGGCTGGTCTCAGGGACAACACAAGTGGTTCCCTGCAAGAGTTGGAAAGTGGATCCCCAGGCCCACTTTCCACGCCACTACAAGCCATGGATTATGAATAAGAGGCTCCATGTCAGACGCTCCATGTCTGAGGCTGTGGGCAAGTCCTTGCTGGAGACCTGGTATCTGGCCTGGAGACGTCTCTGAACATCCATTCATCATGAGTCAAGGATGGGCCGCTGTTCCCCTGTCCATACCAGTGGTATAGACAGCTTGCATGTCTCCTGAAAGATCAAATAAAGGAACAAGGACAAAAACCTTATCACTACTGATTGCAGATGAAAGAGTCGGACACCCAGTAAATCCAGGGAGTGAGCCTAAAGGTTTATGAATGAGAGGTGGGGGCCCACACCATTCAGGTGTCTTTCTTAGCTGAGTTACTTGGGAAAGTGAAAGAATGAACTGAAAGCTTAGGGAGGCAGCAACCAATTAAATTTTGCTATCCGCACAGCTGTGTACCTGCTGCCTCTACAAGCATGGTGATTCCTCTCTGAGCCTCAGTGTTTCCATCTGCACAGCTAGAAAGCTGTTCTGTCTTCTAGTCCTGACACCCCAAGACCTCAGGCCTCCTACGGAGGCAGGCCAGAGGACAGAACTCTGGCTGCCCATCAGAGACCCGAGTTCTCTGCTGCCTGAGCGTGTGTTCTCAGCTCAGAGCCACCCAGGCCTGGGCCTGGCTGCAGCAAGGGCTCATTAAGGGCCTGGGGCTGCTCCAGCCTGAGCTGGCTGCCTCCTAGGGCAGGGGAGGGGACACCGGATGGCTGGTTGGTTCCCACCCGAAGCCAAGCTGCTGAGAGAAGGGCGTTGTGCTGAGTCAGTTGCTGGCAGCTCAGCCTGGGGTCTCTGGCCACCCTGCCTGCCAGATGGGCCAGCTCCAGGCAGGCCTCGGAGGAGCCTGTGTTATCGACGATGCTGCCGCTGCTGCCACAGTGGTGGGCAACATGCCTTGGAAATGTTGCACTGTGGCCAGGACTCCCAGGGCTCCTGGGGAAGGACAGCTGCTGATGAAGGGGGACATTTTTTAAGGAGCTGCCTCCTACTGGCAAGATGCTAGCCAAGGCTTTCTCCTTGTCCTGTCCCCTGATGAGGGTGACCATTCTCTCAAACACCACGCACACACTTTACTCATAAACTGCCTTCTACCTCCTGAGTCCTGGCTCAAGCTTAGCGAGGCACTGTATGGGTCAGGACCCAGCCAGGAGGAAAAGGCAAGGGCATCTAAGGCAGAGGAGCCTCTAACGTAAAGGTTACATGCAAAGTGCAGACAGGACTCATTGAAGCCAGTGGAGGAGGGTGATCAAGGCTAGCGGGGAAGCTAGGGAGGCCATATCAGCCCGGACAATGAAGGACAAAGGGTGGCCAAGAAGGCACAGCCTTGCAGAGGTTCCTGGACAGAAGCTAAAGCCTAAGGCAGGGCCTAGAAAAGGCCAGAAAGAAACAGCCCGTAGGAAACAGTCTGCTGAGGCCACAGCCCAGAGGTGACAAGTGGGAATAAGTGTGCAGGTCATGCTGCGAAGAGAATCAATGCACAGGCGTGGGTTCCAGCCCTGAAACCCACGGATGTTGTGGAGAGATGTGTAAGATATTTGCATAGGACCCTCACACACCTTTCTGTAAATGTGTGAACACATCTGCATTAAAATTACACAGCAGAAGTGCTGTGTAAACAGGCGTCATACCAGTTTAGAAAACAATGAGCCAAGTCTGTGCATGCTCAGACACGATTTTTTTTCCCCTAATATCATATGCAAGGTTGTTTGAGTCCATGTATGTGGAAGCCATGGATACCAAGAGTTGATTACCTTTTAAGTTTTAAAATCATGCTTAAGATGTCTGAAAGTCAAATTTTCTCTCTTGATTCTACTCAGCCCGAGGATTTCAAAAAGAAAACCTCTCCCCAAGATGGGGTGCTCCCTTTTTCCTTATGGCTTCATAAGGCCCCTAGACAGGACTGTGTAGCCTACTCTAAGAAGCACAAGTCCGACTGACCTTTAGAGAAAGACCTGACTTGCCTGATGCCACCCAGGTGAAAGTCTCCCCTAGCCAAGCGTAGCCACCATTAAAGAGTCTGAGCTTGGGGAGAGGCAAAGGAGGGGAAGGTGGCCTGAGGTCAGCGGAGGCAAGAAGAGGAAAAGCTAGAGTCCAATGTCAATGTCAGTAAATGCTCATTGGTCTTGCCTGTCCCTGGCTCTCCTCAGCCTCTAGGGACACACAGATAAGGCTGGTGTGACTCAGGCCACCAAGGAACTCACTTTCATGGAGATAAACACAGAAGCTGGCAGCCACAGACCAGCCTGGCAAGCAGAGGAAGCCGGAGGGCTGGAGGCAGGGCCAGTGCGGCTAGATAACCTTGGGCAACTTCTGGAAACTTCTTGTGATTCTCTTTGTATAGCTCAGGGTGTGCTACCCTGAGGGAAGCCACCCCTGGAGGTCACAGTAAGGAGGGAAGGGGCAAAGCAGGCCAGTACTGCCCACTCTGCTCCTTCCTCAAGTGTCAGTGTTGGGGACAGGTTGCAACTAAAGATAACCTCCTCATCCCGATGGTGTCACCCGCCATCTGATATCGTAAGAGATTATTTGAAGTTCCCCCAAGCAGTCTGAGCTACTGGCTTTCCATTGCTGTGGTGCTGGAGGAGAAAGTCAGCTTGGCTGCCGAGAGAAGACGTGGCTTTACAGAAGCGGTGACGGTTGAGACAGCCTCAAAAGAGGACTTACGAATTACCTGGGCAAACAAGAAAGGAAGAAATGCTAGGTGAGGGAGTCGTGTGCAAAGGTAGATGGCGTGTAGGAAGGAGCAGTCTTTCTGATCCACTAAAGCCTCGAGTACTTGGAAGAAGAGAGCCAAAACATCATGAGACTAGACTTTGTCCTAGGAACAGTGGGAAGCCATGGAAGATTTTTAGCGGGTGTGCTAGCTCTCCTGAGGAAGCCACACTTCCTCAGGACGGCATAAGACCTCCAAGGCCCTGCTTCTCAAAGTCCCATTTCCTCCTTGCAACACCACCCCAGACAGCAGGCCTTAACATATGGGCCTTTGGGGAACATCCAAGATCCAGGGGTCCAAGCTGGGGAGGAGCATGGCAGATCCTCCCTCTAAAGGTCCCTCAGCCAGCCACTGGTGAGACAAGTGTGACGGGGAGGCTGTGGCTGGCATGTCCACAGGTGGTAGCAGTGGTGGGGAGGGGAAAGCATTGGCCACAGAGACAGAGGGAGCAGACTGATCAGGTCTTGACTTGGTCACACAGACTATAAAACAAGGGCACACTCTTTATCTGGAGCACCAGCAGGGCCCTGGGCCAGGTGTCTAGATGGCTTCGGGATGCAATGGGTGTCTGGATCTTCAGGGTGCAATGAGCTGGAAGATAAGGGAGAGTCATGGAAGAAAGTGAGGACAATCACGAAACAGCCACAGTAAAGAGGGGCAGGAGAGCCAACTCTCCAAGCCCCGTTTCCCCACTAAAGTCGACAGGCGACCTGACACTTTTTTTTTCTTCTAATTTTCTTTTTATCCCCAAAAAGATTCTCCAGATATGTATTGGGTGCCATTTCTGCACTGGGGCGACTGGAGAAGTCACTGCCCACCAGCTACCAGATCTTAAGTCTTCCCTGGGCAAAGATGCGCATCATCCCATTCCCACAGTGAGGTAGCACCGCTTCCCCTCCCAAGGCCCTCCGAAGGCCAGGACGTGATGAAGCTAAGATTGGAACTTAACTCTTCTGAGATCAGGGACAGTGACAACCCTTCAAATTAGTGGAGCCAGCGAGCCCCAGCAGTGAAGGGTTGGCGGCCTGGACGGTCCTCGCCCCAGCTCCAGGTCATCCTGTCCAGGGTCACTCCTACAGAGACACATGCACCACACAAAGGGTATGCCTTGTCCTGCCTCCTCCATAAAACTTTATTCTCTCTGGTCACTGGAAGGCAAACTTCCCAGAGTACCTACCTTACCTTCTAGAGAGTTTTATAACCGTGAGGCTGGGCCCCAGATGGTGGCAAGGCCCAAGGGCATAGTCCTTTCACTCGTAAACCCCTTCTCCCTATGGGCCCACGTCTCAGGTCCCAGCCTAGGAAACTCTCCTTGGGCACCTCCACCTGTGGCCCTGGACCTAAGCCAGGGTCCAAACCTAGGTCTGCAGCAGCGGCTGACACCCAGCAGCCTGGGCCGTCTCCCTGCAAACTCCCGCCCAACATTTTCTATCCTGAAACTCTGGGGCCCCTGTTCTCATACACGGGATGGAGATAAGGGCCTTGGTCCGGGTCCTACAAGGCTATCTAGGGGTCCCAGGGGATGCTAGGAAGAGAAAGGGCCCAGAGAGCCTCCGAGTGCTTTAAGTCTGCTTAGGGCTGCTGTCTGCATAGCCTCAACCTGGCCAGAGTCAGGCACTTCCAAAAAGGACCGGCTTGTGGTCTGGGGCCAGGTGTTCTCCCTCGGAGGTACCGAAGTCCTGAGTTTATGGGCTCCATGAGAGGGCCGGTGCCATGACTAATCCCCACTGGCTTCCTCTGCCTGCCATACAGGAAGTCAGCAGGCCTCAACCCCCCTTAATCACAGCCACCTCCCCATGACCCGCCTCAATCACGTCTCTTTACAGTTGGGCAGAGCCGGCTGGGCCTCCTCAAACTTCCATATCTGCACCTCAAGATCACTGATAGGCCTAATGGCGTTTGCTTGCCTCCACACCCTGGGCCCAGCATTCCGGGAGTCACGCAATCCCACAGGCCCAGGGAGGAAACTATTGCCACAGCCGCAGGGCCTTGGGGCCTGGGGAGTCTCCCCACCCCACACAGCAAGTAAAATGAGCCTTTCTTCAGGGCCACCTGCCCTGGCAGCCCCAGCCATGACTGACTTCCCTGTTCCCCAGTCCTGCCCAGTCCTGCCCACCTTCACCCCTTCTGTCCCACCCTCCCATCTCTCTCCTCCTTTCTCTTTCTCTCTCTCCTTCTCTCTCTCCCTATATATATATGTTTATATGTATGTATGTATATATGTGTGTGTATATGTATGTGTATATTTGTGTATGTATATGTGTGTGACAGAGTATGTATGTGTGTGTGCATATATAATTTTTGCTCTATCTCTCCTCCCCCCCCCTTTCCTTTCTCATTCAGACTTCCTCCCAGCGGTCTATAGACTCCTAATTTCTCCTCCCCCGGAGAGAAAGTTTGCTGGCGTGACCACAACTCCAATGTCTTATCCACTAACACATTCCTTTATGTCCTTCAGACTCCCTGAGCCTCTCTGGGTCAGGCCCTATTGCCTAGCGGTGGTAACACAAAGACGGGTGACACAGATCCTGCACAGTACAGAGTTTTGGCTGGAAAGGGGCGCCTCAAGGTCGAGAGGCCACAGAGAGGCCGCCACAGCTCTACTCATCTGCTCTGTGGTCCCCAGCCCACCAGCTCCCATCCCTCTGCCTGAAACGCACCCCCCCTTCTCAAGCCAGGATTTTGCTCTGATATCCCATGTGACAGACTCGGTTTTGCCAGGATCTCCACACTCCCCCAGCAACCCTCACCCAGATCAGTGGTGGATGGGGTAGACACCTCAGTGCCCGGATTCTTTCTGTCCACTCCCGAAGCTTTCTCAATCAGTTGCACCCACAAGACGTCAGGCTTAGCACTCATGGCAGTCAACATACAGGCTAGTGTGTGTGTTTACCCAAGAACGTGGTGAGCATATGTAGAGCATCAACTGTATACCAGATCCTGGTTACTAGTAAACAGGTCACAGGCCTGGCCCAGCCAGAGCAACGTGGGTGAAGACAGAACTTAGGAGATTCTGTGGGAGCCTAAGAGGATCCCTGAGCCAGTCTGACCAACAGACAAGGCAGCAGTTCAGCTGGGTCGTGCAGGTTCATCTGCCCTTGCTCTAATAGAGAGAGTACGGAGGGGTTTGTAGGTGGAAGAAACAGGATTGCGGGGTCAGCAAAGTACAAGCAATCGCTGCCTGATCCTAGAAATGCTGTTTCTGTTGTCTGCTGGGGGCGGCACACGAGACACTCATGACATCCCAGTGGGAAATGAAGCAGAGTGTAGATGCTAAACAGCCTCTCCAACACTGACATGTTTGCACTTTCGAAAGGGAAGTGTGAGTAGAGGGGAAGTGTGAGCTCAGGGAAACTCACTGCGGAATGAGTGCCTCAGACTCCCAGAGAGCAGTGGTGCTACGGAAAGCTTCTGGTTCTGCTTCCTGAAGTTTCCAGGCTTGGCCGCAGCCACGTAACCCTTTGTAAAGGGTGCTGGGGCAGCCTCCATGATGATCGCCAAGGCTTCGGAGGAAAGCTTGGGCTAGGAAGATGAGAGCCTCACCCCACCCCCTCCTCACAGCCCTCCCAGAGTGACACCTCCCTTGACCCGGCAGCTGCTGGCCTCCTCGGATCTCATGTTTGAGCTTCTGGGAGACTGGGACCTGCAGAGGTCCGTCTTGTGAACCAGTGAGAGAGGGTCCCATGAGTCTGTCCTGGGAGCCAGGACGGCGCCTCCTCAAGGGTTAGGATGACACAGCTCCAGGAGCCAGGTGGAGAGCAAAGCCTGGGTAGAGAGAGGTACAGTCAAGCACGGCCTAGCATCACTAAGTTACATCTGGATCTCAGGACAGACAGAGCCCAGGAAAACCAAAGATTGTGCTAAGCCTCTGCTCCAGGCTCTTTTCACAAACTGATCTCTGAAGAATCCACTTAAGGCGCCTGCTAAGATCTGTGCGCGGCCACCATGCCTGCTGCTGCTGGAACCCAGGGCCTCTCCAAGCTAGGAAAGTCATTAAGCCACACCCCACGCCCACCACGCCCCCTTTAAAAAAGTAACTGAGGCACGGAATTACTGAGTTTTGTCCAAAGACGTACATTCTTTTAAGTTGCCTGAGGAAAAGATGGAGGCATTGAACCACATCGCACCCCCGCTCAAGGTGAAGCTTTAACCTCACTCAAAACTCAACGTGGGTTTGGAAATCTCAGGCCAGGACTCTGCAGGGATTTCCAGAAGGCACCGGTCAAACTTCAACCTGATTGGCCGGGCCAAGGGACCCTTAATACTCCCTGACCAATCACTGTGTCTGAGGTTGCAGGGAGGCTTCTTAAGTGTCGCATTCCAGCCTTGGATCCCAGGCTGGCTGGAGCCTCACGTCACAGTGGGGTGGGGGTGTCACTTGGAAGTGACCTGGGAAGGATCGCAGGGCTTGTAACCACTGCAGTCACGGGTCTTTCTTTCCACCACGGCAAGGGACCGTGAGAACAGAACTGTGCTGGGACTTGCCAGAGTCCCTGCCGGAGCTGGGTCTCCGGAGGAGCATTTACGGACGGGTAGAATCCTGGGCTTCACAGAGTGACAGAGTCGCAGAACATGGAAGGGAAGCTCTGTGGGAAGAAGACAAGCTTGTCAGGAGCCTGACTTTGGTCCAGAGAGGTAGCCAGCCCGTCGGACCTTCAGGGAAGACGTCTAGGGAATAAGTCCCAGGTCGGTCTCTTTCACTTCCTGGGATCCCGTGAATCCCATTGACTAAAGCCATCCAGGGCAACGGGAGAGGACCGCACTGATGAAAACTGCACAGGCCAGAGTTAGGCCTTCCCTGGGCACAGCTGGGTGGAGATACTCGAGCGTGGGCTGGGAAAAGCCACGAAAGGCATCCCACTCACTTGTCTTATAGCTCAGCAAATTTAGAAACAGGGCCTTGGCCCGTAAACTGGGAAACTTGTGGAAGCGGCGTTCTCCGCGTGAAGGGTTTCCTCAGGACCACCCAGAAAGATTTACGGAAGCTCCCTGCCAGAGCTTCATACCGTAAGTCCCTCCCTACCCCCCGCAGGTCCTTCAGGAGAGAAAGGAGAGAATAGGTCCCAACTTGTTGGTACAGGAAGGACTTCATGAACAGGACATTGACGTCACAGACATGAAGACCAACAATCAATAAACGGCACCTCATGTACTGGGAAAGCTTCTGCACAGCAAAGGATGCCATCCTCTGGGCAGGGTGACAGCCTACAGAATGGGAAAAGATCTTTACCAATCATACACCTGATGGAGGGTTAGTGCAGGCGCTACTCTTCAAAACGATTTTGCTCACATTTCTTCTATCACCTTCGCCCTTCTCCACCCTAATCCCTTCCAACACGCCCACACTGGGTAGAAGAGAAAAATGGTTAGTGGGGAGAGGGAGTTCTCTTTAGCTACTTCCTGCTGATTAGGGTTGTAGAGTTCTTTGCAGAAAGTCCAATCTTCATTTCAGGACATCTCCAACTTCTCACCCAACTGTATCAACAGCAATCAGGAGCACCAGGGGGGAAAGCAGCAGCCTCCTTTCTCAGAGCACCCCACACACACACACACACACACACCCATCTTTTTCTCTCTTTATCTCTCTCTCTCTCTCTCTCTCTCTCTCTCTCTCTCTCTCTCAGCTCTGGCATTTATTTCCTCTCAGAGTCCTCAGATTTAAGCTATCTGCAGCTGGCAAAGGGCCCTCCCAGAGCCTGCACCAGGCAAATAGTTTGGTGCTATGGACCATCTGAATCAGGCCCATATCCTACACCCGGGATCAAAACAAAAACACATTTACATCCACAAGAGGTTAGTATCTGGAATATATAAAGAACTCAAAAAGCTGAACATCAAGAAAACAGATAACAGATAAATTTTAAAATGGGGTAGAGGAAATTAAACAGAGAGTTCTCAAAAGATAAAACAAATGGTGGAGAAACAAAGAAATGTTCAATATCCTTAGCCATCCGGAAAATGCAAATTAAAAGTTCTTTGAGATTTCATCTTACCCCAGTCAGAGTGGCCAAGGTCAGTACAACAAATGACAGCACATACGTACTGCTGAGGATTTCGGAAAAGAAGGACACTTATCTATTTCTGGTGGAAGTGCAAACTTTTACAGCCAGTGTGGAAACTCTCAGGAAGCTGGGAATAGATCTATGCTAAGATCCAGCTATACCACACTTGGTCTTATACCCAAAGAACTCTAATCTTATTACAGAGATGCTTGCTCAGCTGTGTTTGTTGCTGCTCTACTCATAATAGCCAGAAACTGAAAGCAGCCAAAATGTCCTTAAACTGATGAATGGATAATGAATATGTAATACAGTTACACATAGAATATTATTCAGCTGTTAGATAAAGTGAAATTTGCAAGAAAATGGATGGAGCTAAAAAAACAATTACTTCCTGAGTGAAATAACCCAGACCCAAAAAAAGACAAATATTGCTTGTTTTCTCTTCTATGTGGATGTTAACCTTAGGCCTTCCACATGTGTGCTACAATTCAAATAACCAACCACAGAGGAAGGTACCTAGTAAGGGACCAGGGTGGATGAGATAATCTCCCCAGGAAAGGGAAACCAATTTGTTATGGAAAAATAAAGGGGGGAACGAGAAGAGGAGGATTAAATGGGAGGATGGGAAAGAAGGGTAAATAGGAAATATGGGGATGGACAGTGCCCCGAATGGGTTACATCTTATTGAGAAGTTAGCCAAAGGAATCCCAAAGAACCCCTCAGACACAAAGGCTATTGTCAAGGCTATTAGTCGTGCTCCATGACCTAATGATAAAGCCTTACTGCTGCGGACAGCACTCACTTGTATCATCAAACATAGAAGAGTCGAGCCGGTGCCTAGGTAAAAGCTTCACCCCGACTGACTAGTGTTCACGGTGCTGAAAGGTATCCTCCTCACTACTGGAGGAAAAAGGCGATCATCGATGTCACCCAGCTACGAACCCTGCAGTCTACAACAGTATGCAGGATAAACTGGCAGAACGGTGGCATAAATGTTATCGGAGCAACTACCACATTTTTCCTAGAGCTAAGGCCCACTTCATGATATGGAACCCATACCTGACAGTGCTAACATGATCAAGAACCTGAGACTACAGAGGCCATGGCCCTGGGAGGAAACCTACTGCTATTATTCTGCTGAAGGAAAGTGACAACAAAATTACTCCCAATGACATACTGCTATCCACACAGATCAGTGCCTCACCAGAACCCACTCCAGAAAGGCTGCTTCTTGAAGGAGGCGAGAATTAACACAGAGACCCACAGCTGAACAATGTGCAGTGAGGGAGAGACTTTGGAGCACTCGGTCCTAAATGGGATGTCTTCATCTAATCCCTTCCCCCACCCCCCCAGGCTCAGGGAGCTAAGTGAAAGAGGAGAAAAATTGTAAGAGTCAGAGGGGATAAATAATTCCAAAGAAACAGTGTCTTATAGATACGATAGCACAGGTGCGCATGTGAACTCTTAGAGATTTGTGCACAGTCCCACTTCTAACCAAAAAGCCATCTGAAACTGATACCTGCCGGCCAAGAAAAAAATCAGTCTTCTCTGATGGGGTGTCACTGGGTAGATCAACCACACTCCAGGGTAGGGAGGCTAGGAGCAGTTGGCCAAAACAAAGTGGACCCTGGGTTTCGTTTTGGGTTTTTCAGTGAGAGGGTGTCTTTTTATTTTGTCTTGGGGTTCTTTGGCATTTTTATCTTATTTTGTTTGTTTTGATTTTCTTTGGGAGGGGTTGAGACAGAGGGAATGTGAAGTTAGATGGATAGGGAAGTAGGGGAGAGTTGGAGGTGGGAAAATGTGATTGAAATATATTGCACGAAAATAAAGAAATTTAAAAAATCCAAAAATTTAAATACATTTATTTGGGTTGGGTTTTTTTTGTTTGTTTGTTTGTTTTTTGTTATTTTTTGTTTTGTTGTTTGTTTGTTTGTTTGTTTAGGGGATCGGGTGGTTCCGGATGTGCCATGGCACATATGTGACCACTGGAGGGCAACTTGTTCTCTCCTTCCACTATATATCCCCCTGGGGTCAAGCTCAGGTCATCGGGCTTGGCAGCAAGTGCCATTTTTTTACCCACTGGACCACCTTGCTGTCGTCATTATATGACCTCCAGTAGGTCTACTACTGAGGTCACAAGAAAGCAGAGCCTGATGCAAGGGTTGAGAGCAGACATGTCTGGGTGTGTGGAGCGAGTGGCTGGAGGAAGTGGGGACTGAAAAGAAAAGCACTGGGGCAGGAGTTGCTGCTGTTGGTGAGTAGATGCTCTCCGCAGGCGATCTCCATTGGCCGGCTCTCATCCCAGGAGTCCTGTGTTAAGACAGGCTGGGAATTCTCCTACAGAGCCTCACCCAGCAGCGTCTGGAGACCAGATATTTGCAGGCCTCTTAGCCGAGGAGTCGAGGAGTCAGGACTGCAGCATTTGAGGGTGAGTTGAACTTCGGTGTTTGCTTCCAAGATCGCTCACTCCCACGATGCTATGAACTGACTTGGGTCCTCTTAAAATTCCTGTGTTGAAATCCTGTCCCTCCATGTGACTGCATGAGGAGTAGGAGCTTCAAGGAGGTGATCGAGGTTAACTGGGGTCAGAAAGATGGTCTCCGTCCAGAAAGAATGTGTGCTTACCAAAGGAGGCGAGGACGGGAGCATGCGCACAGAGAAAGGTCATATGAGACTACGGAGAGAAGCCAGCCAGCCATCTTCAAGCCAAAGCCCTCCCAGGAACCAGGCCTGCTGGCACCTTGATCTTGGCCTTCAGGCCTCTTGAACCAAGATGGGGGAAAAAAGGTGCAGTCTGCTGTTTTAGCCACCTAGGCTGGAGTGTTTTGTGATGGCCATCCCAGACTGTGACACAAGGCTAAGGGCAAGGGATCACAGTTCCCCTACACCCGGTGCCTGAGTGTCCTGGTCTGGCCGCTGGCCTCCCCCAGATCTGAAACAGCAAGGTGGGCTGGGGTGCAGCTCAGTAGATAGCGCCTTCCCAGCATACAGGAAGTTCTGGGGTTGGTCCCCATCACCATAAAATAAACAAACCATAAACAAAACCTTTATGGCATAGGCTTGGAGGAAGTAGGAGTCCACCCCTCCCTCCAGGTCTTCTTGGTCCCGTGGGCCAGCCTACTTACTGTGAAGGGACCGTGCATGGCCGTGTAAACAGGATCTACCTAGCACACTGGCCACCAGCTCTCAGAGGTAGAATAGAGCTGGTAGGGAGGGGCGCCCAGATGGTTTGGGTGATTACTTGCTGGGAGCTAGTACAGGCCAATGCCTGAGTCTCGGCCCCTTCCCCAAGAGCTTGAATTGCATTTTCAAAGTTAAGTCCAAAGACTGAAGGAGAGGTGAGTGACAAGCTGGCATGTGGGAGAGGTTCCAGTGGCTCATGGGTTAGGACCCAACTATGCTCCCATGAGGGCCCCTGCCGGGAGAGTAACTTTCTTACTGCTTGGAAGTCAGGTGTAGGAAGCCATAGGCTTATTTAATCACTTTCCCAGAGCCTCGAGGGAGTACCCAAGTGACATTTTGCCTGTTCTGCACCTCTGTTTTTCTCCCAGCGGTTGACACCACCCAAGAATGTCCAGTTTGGCACCAGCTGCGAGATTCTTGGAGCAGGAAAAGGGCCCCTAGAGGACATCAGGTGTCCTGTGTAAAATAAAGAAACCGAACTCGAGAGAGAAACAGTTTGATCCAAGGTCACCAGGGAAACTGTCACACGCCCAGCACCTAGTTGGGACAGGGTCTAGGGGAGACCCTTCCCTCTAGCCCATTCCTACAGGCAAGGGAGGAGTGTGCTGCCACGGACTCAGGCTTAGTCTTGGGGACCCTAGACTAGAACTCAGGCCTCCCTAGTGGAGAATGAGAACAAATGAGCACGGTCACAGGTCATGAGCTACTACCCACGTCAGCCCCTGGAGGGTGTGTATATCTCCAGCCCTGGCCTGGGTTCTCTGAATGGTGCCAGGGTCGGGTAGTATTTAGCAATTCTTTAGTGGAGCAGCCCGCCTGGGACACAGGGCACCCGGACACCAGCTCCAGGCCAGCTCCATACCCGTTGCGAGAAGAGCAGCCACCACGTGAAGCAATGCTTGCCACATGCCCAGAGCCCAGCGTCTTAGGATCAGGCCACGGGGACTCAGGGGACCCAAAGTTCTGGCGCAAAGGCTCATATGATCAAGACCAGCATTGAGCAACAAGTTTGGGTCAAGGGTTTGCCAGTCAGAGGCTGCAATAAACAAACTGGGCTCCCCGGATACAAACACGGCAAGCCTGATCCATAGAGTAGCAGCCACGGGAGAAGAAAGTGGGTATACGGGATTCGACATATGCAGGATTTCACATAGTCCCAGCATTCCCAGGATGCGTGAGGTGTCATTGCTTCCTCTTACAGCTAAGGAAACTGAGGTCAGGCACAGGGTGTGAAAAACCAAGACCTCAGGCTACTAAGTGCAGAGATGAGAGCTTAAGTCCTTCTCCATTGTCTCCTAAGGTGTGTGAGGGGGGCGGGAACATTTCTTTACATTCCCCTCAGAGTCCTTATTAGAGCCCCTCTAGTTTAGCAACCTAGCCCAGGGGCCAAAAGCCTAGGAGTCTCCTGTCGTATCCTAACCTGCCACTTGGAGGCCTAGTGGCTTCGGTCAAGTTCCTTGACCTGCCCTTGACCTCAATGAGTTTCCTCATACCTGGAGGAGGTGCAAGAGCCCCAGAGGTCCAGGCTGCCAGGAGAATTCAGCCAGTCCATTGCTGCCCCTGGAGACCCTGTTGGAAACTCCGTAAATGTATGTGTGTTGTGTGTGTGTGTGTGTGTGTGTGTGTGTGTGTGTGTGTGTGTATCTGACAGTTAGGTCTTTTTTATATGTTATATGTTTTTTATATGTTAGGCAATGTACATGTGTGGGTATATTCATAACCCAGAGGACAACCTCAGCATTCCATCTTCAGGAATGCTTTCCACCTCCTTTGACACATGTTCTCTCACTAGCCTGGAGAGCACCAGGGATCCTCCATGCCCCGCACTTTTATGTGGGTTTGGGGGGTTGAACTCCGGTCTTCCCTCACTTGTGTGAAGCAAGTGCTGTACCAGCTAAACTATCTGCCTGGTCCCTGTTGGTGATTTTAATCAACTTAGACTGCTATCGGAAGAGACCAGGAACCAGTGGCTCCATTGCAAGACCTACAGTCTTGCTCGTGCAAATGAGTCTACAACCCTGTGGGTGCAGTCACTGTGTCCATGCGTTTACCGTCACTATGACAAAACACCTGAGCTGATCGTCTTATAAAGAGGAAAGGTTCCCTTGGGCTCGTAGCTTCAGAAGTCGTCCATGTTTGGCTGCCCCACTGCCTTTGAGCTGTGGCGGGGTGGAGCAGAATGCTGGGGTTCCTGTGGTGCTTGCCTCACAGCAGGCTGGAAGCAAAAGAGCAGGGAGGAGAGGCTGAGATCCCACTGTCCCAAAGCATTTGTCATTTTACTCATTGCTGTGGCAAAAAAAAAAAAAAAAAAAAAAAAAAACCTGACAGAAGCAACTTAAGGCAGGTTTCTCTTGACTCGCACTCTGAGGTATCCAGGCTTCTCTTGACTCGCACTCTGAGGTTGTAGTCCACGCGGGGAAGGCACGGCAGCAGGGTGTGGGGCAGCTGCTTGCACTGCATCTGAGGTCAGCGAGCAACCATGGATGCTGACACTCAACTCCCTTTCCCCTTTTTACTCATTCTGGGACCCCGGCCTGCATTTACAGTGGTTAACCTAATCTAGATAAACCCTCACAATATGCCCAGAGACCTCTCTCTATGATGATTCTAGATTCTGTCAAGTTGGCGATTGCCAAACCTCACGGTCTCTAATGGCATATCTGCAGTGACCTAACTTCTCGCACTACACCCCATCCCTTAAAGGTTCCATCATTTCCCCAGAATATACAGTTGTGGAGAGACCCGGAGAAGACTAGAACGGGAGGGTTGAATGGAGAGGAGGAAGGAAGAGGAGGATAAGGGAGGGAATACAGAGAGGGAGAATCACCCTAAGGCTATATGAGGGGCCGTACAGAAACCTACTGCTATAGGAGCACCTTAAAATATAGACATAGATGAAACCAGTCTAAATGGAGTCCCAAATAACAAGGGAGAGAATTCCCCAGCTTTTGCTACCAAGTGAAACTTCAAGTGCCAGAAATGGGTTATAACTAACCCATTTGAGCTATTGACCAAAGGTTCCCCCACGGAAACCCCTTAACAACTCAGGCAATTGATTGCTCTCCACACACTGATGGCAAAGCCATACTGCTGAAGACAACAGTTGCTTGTCTCATTCAACATGGAGAAGTCAGGCTGGTGCCTAACTACAGCCTTCACCCCTTCTGACTGGTGTTCATGGTACCAGAAGGTACCCCGCATGCTACCAGAGGACAAGGGTAACCACTAACTCAGGCTCAAACCCTATGCCAGGAGACCCTGTAATGGTATCTTGCCTGCCCAATGCCCTGCCACGATAATGGCACAGACCATGTAGGAATAACCAATCACTATCTGCTCGGATTTAAGACCCACCCTATTAAATGAAACCCATGCCTGACACTGCAAAAGTAAGCAACCTGAGACTAGATAGGCCACAGACAAAAGGGAAAGCCAAATGCTATTGTTTTCCTAAAGGAACATATCAATAAAATGACTTCTGGTGACATCCTGCTATATCCGTAGACCAATGTCTCACTCAGCCATCCTCGCAGAAGCTTCCTCTCATGGTAGATAAGAACAGATACAGAGACTCCCAGCTGGACAATGAGCAGAGACTTTGGAGCACTCAGTCCTAAATGGGATGTCTTCATCAAACCAGTTCTCCCCACCCCCCACCCCAGGGCTCAGAAAGCTATGTGGAAGAGTAGACGAAAAGATTGTAAGAGCCAGCGGCGATGGATGACATCAAGGAAACAGCCTTCCAGATGCGATAGGATTGATGCACATATGAACTCACAGAGACTACGGCAGCAGGGCCTGCACTGCTTCCAGCCAGATGAGGCTCCAGAACTGCGAGGTGGACATGGATGCAATCTCCCACCCCTAATCAAGAAGCTATCACCAGCTGACAACTGCTGGCAAAGGAAAATCAGTTTTCCACCGCAGAGCCTCACTGGGTATTTAAACCATGCTCAAGGGCAGGCCCTATGCCCAGCAGTGGATGGCCGCCACAAAACAAACTCATTGGGGTTTTTGTAAGTTGTTTTTTTTTTTTTTTTTTTTTTTTTTTTGTCACATATTGCTTTGTGCTTTGTTTATTTGGTTTGTTGTTGTTGTTGGTTTGTTTTATTTTTCGTTTTGGTTTTGATTTTGGTTTGGTTTCTGTTTGGTTTTTCAAGACAGGGTTTTTCTGCATATCCTTGGCTGTCCTGCAATTTGCTCTATAGACCAGCTCAAACACAGAGATCCACCTGCCTCTGTCCCCCAAGTGCTGGAAGTATGTGTCAGTACTGGCAGGCCTTGTTTGGGCATCTTTTTGTACTATTGGTCTTTTGCTTGTATGTTATGTTTTCTAATTTTGTGTTTTTATGGGTTTGGTTTGTGTGTGTGTGTGTTTCTTTGTTTGTTGGTATGTGTGTGTTCCTTGTTGTTGCTGTTTCCTAAAGAGATAGAAAGAAGATGTGGAGTTGGATGGGGATGTGAGAAGGATCTAGGAGGAGATGGGGAGGAGAAACTGTAATCAGGATACATTGTTGAATTTTCAATTTAAATAAAATATTATAATAAAACCCACCAAAAAAAAATTCCATTATTTCCCAAAAGCCCTGCCCTGGATACCAAGGACGCTCTGAAAACGTACCAGATCCAAACTGTATCAGTCTCCTGTCTCCTGCCTAACACGGAGCCCAGCACATGACACTGGATGGGTCAAAGCCCAGTGTAAACGTCTCCCCTCACAGAAGCCAAAGCTGATAATCACCTCCCATAACCATGTTCTTGCGTCTGCGTCCTCTTAGGATCCTGGACTGACCTGGCTGGCATCTATAGGGCTGGAGGAGAGTCTACCTTTGTGGCCAAGGAAAGCCAGACCTAGCCACATTCTAGCTGTGTGGCCTTGGGCTGAAGCCACATCCTCTTTGCCCCTCCACAAAAGCAGGAGTGACGACCCCTTTCCGTCAAGGTGATTGGAATGCTGTGCTGTTCAGCTCTGAGACGCCACAGACTCGGAGTCATCTTTACTACCTGCGTGAATACTCTTCTGAGGGGTCATCCCTCTGGGCAGAATTGGTAAGAGGCCCAAAGGAAGACATAGGGCCTGGCCTCTATGGGGCATCTATGCCTGCTCTCCATGGGGACAGGGAGCACCTGTGTATGACCCCATCTGAGGCTGGCGACAGCCCCTGCAAAAGTGATCACATCTCTAGCAGCTCACTAATCCATGAACTAGGATTTCAACCCAGATCTGTAAAAACATCTTTTATTCACCTGATTCAACTGTCTACTTGGAGACTTACTGCCTCCGTCTGCTAACCAAGGCCGAGTCCTGGAAGCTTCTAGCCTCTGTACAATCTTATCTAGGCCTAGAATGTTCTCAGCCTCTGAGACTTATTTCCGAATAAGCTTACTTCTGAACAACCTTTCTTGATCTTTCTGAATGCTGGCTGGCCAGTTCAATTCAGCTTTTCTGGCTCAAATTCCTCTCTAAGCTGACCGATTCAAACTGGCTTCTCTCACTTCTGACTGAATTGCTCTGCTTGCCCTCAAACTAACTCTAGCAATCTGTCCTAATCTTCTGGCTCTCCTTCTCATTCTCTGCCTCATCTGTCTTCACCTGTGTCTAACTTGTTCTCTCTACAACCTGTCTCTGTAAAACTGTCCCAGTAAAATTGCCTCCTTTCTCGCTCCCTCTGCCCTCTTTTCTTTCCTCTCTGTTCTTGTGAGAGATTGGAATCTCCTATCCTGTCAGATCTTTTTCTGATTCATCATTTTGTCTGCCTCTCATTTAGACATCACTTTCAAAAATGAGTGCTTTCTTCTACAACCTAACTTTACCTTCATTGTTTGAGACTGTATGTATTTGTGTGTCTGTATTCTAGCCAGCGTAGCCATGTTGCTGGATTAAAATCCCTCCACACAGATCTGTCTGAAGAAACTCATTTGTATACTGTCCACGTATACTATCATATTCATCTCTGCATCCTACAGCCTGGCACTATAGCGATGCAGTGATGCCTGTAGAATGAAGGACACTGAGACACCCCCATCCAGGAGCCAAGCCCTTACAGCTGCACCCCTTGTGGGTAGACAGATATCCGAAGTTTGATGCAAATGCCCACACCAGCAAATGTGGGTGCCTATTGAAACTGGCTTTAGCATGACTCTGTCACCTGTAGGCCTTTGCTTAGTTCTGAGTACTTTTTGCTTGGGTTGTCTGAGGAGGGGAGGAAGTAGCTCCTTACCTCTTCTTTGGAAAATGTTCCTGTCTCTTTTCTTTACAGTTCATCTTATCCCAGAAAACAAGTCAAGGAAGAATAAATGAATCCATTGCAGCTACTCATTTCAAAATGGGGGAGGGAAAACTAGAAATGAACAATAGGGCTCACTCAGCTGAAGCCTGACCACCCAGAGATGGTGCCTTTCATGAATGCCCCTGACCCCTGCTAGGTCCTTTCCAAGAAGATACATAATTTTAACCAAGATTCTGTTTGAAATCCTGCTCCATCCTCTTAGATGCTTTAGTTGTTACTCTGATTTTCCTGTTTTGTTTTGGTTTTGAGTCTCATGTAGCCCAGGCTAGCCTCAGACTTGGTATGCAACCAAGAATGATCTTGAACTTCTCTCTCTCTCTCTCTCTCTCTCTCTCTCTCTCTCTCTCTCTCTCTCCCTACCTCCATCTTCCTAGTGCTAGACTTAGAGATGTGGACTACCACCCCAGGCTTAAAATTTTTTATGTTAAGAATAATTTCAGCTAGGTGTAGCACACACCTGTTATCCCCATACTTGGGAAGGAGAAGCAGAAAGGTTTCTGTAAGTTCAGTGCCAGCCTGGGCTACATAGGCAGACTCTGTCTCACAAGAATAATAATAAAAATAAAAATAATAAACAATAATAATGATTCCTGATTGCTTTAGACACAGTACACACCTTCCCCTGTGGTGCTTGGCCATCTCTCCCACTGGGTTACTCAGTGGCAGAGTTTTGTCCCTGAAAGTTACACCTGAGTAGTAACAGGTCTTTTCCAGTGTCCGGGGCTGTGGCTCCAGTGTCTTTCTCAAGTCTGTGTTTGCATCAGCGGCTCAGTGGCCCTCAGGCCCAGCCCACCCTCCCACCCCAGGCTCTCTGTGTCATCCGTCTCAAGTCCGCCTCACCTAGAGCAACCTACCTCTGTTGCCATGGAAGCAGAGAGGATGCTTGGAATTCTCCCCTCAGGAAAAATTCTCCCACTTAGCTTTTTACAATTCATAAGAAGGAGTTGGAAATCACCAGGCTTGGTGTTATAGGCCAGGAGCTGAAGGCAGGGACATTCCGATTCCTAACGGCAAATTAATGAGATCCTGTCTCAAACCATTTAAAAACTAAAAAAACATTCAAAGGGCTGGGGTGGGGGCTGAGAGACAGCTCAGCGTAAAATGCTTGCTGCCCAAGTGAGAGGAACAAGTTTAGATCCTCAGAACCCACGGAAAAGATGAGCGGGTGTTGTAGCCTCCTGTAATCCCCATCCACAATATCCCCAGAGCAAGTTGCCTAGTCAGACTAGTGGACACAGTGAGCTCTGAGTTCAAGCAAGAGATCCTGTCTCGCTATAGGAGGTGAGAAGTGATGGACTAAGACACCTAGCATCAACCTCAGGCCTCTCTACATGCATGGGCACATACACAGACAAATACCCACACATGTAAACACACACACAGAAGGGGATATATAAGGGAGTAATAGAAAGCCTACCTGGTATGCATGAGGCCCTGGGTTCAATCCCTAGTACCATTTTATAGGTATGAAGAGGAGGAGGAAGAGGAGGAGGAGGAGGAGGAGGAGGAGGAGGAGGACAAGGACGAGGACGAGGAGGAGGACGAGGAGGAGGAGAAGTAGTCACATACTCCTGGCAAGAACATCTTTGTAATTCTCCCCTTGCTCCATCTTTCGCAGTTACCAGCCATGGTCATCCCCTTGCTGCTGGCCTTGCTCAACCCTTTTGGGACCTTAGGCTATAGGATAAAGGGTCTTAAGGTCCTCAGAGGGGAACTTGAGCTACCACCGTCTCCACTGGGCCGGCGCATGTGTTGTGAATGCATCCGCAAGGGTCCCAGCACTGCAAACTACATCCCAGGTCAGTAATGTGGCGATGGGAGGCTGACGTGAAATGCTGTCCCCTGAGCAAAACAGCCACCAGCATCTTCATCAGAGCCATTGTGACTACTTGGGGCCTTCAAATCACGGCCGTTCCCTCACTGAAGGGGGGGGGCTGCCAGGGTACACAAGGTTGAAGATTAACTGAAGGGGTGGGTGTTCCCTCTGTGCAGCTACAAGGAAATCATCAGTTATGCTGTGGTGGGACTTCCCAGTGGTACAGCTGCTTGCGGGGGGGGGGGCGGAGGGGAGGTCACCTATGACCCTCTCACCTGTGCTCTGTAACTAAACCCAGGGAGCTCATTGCTTTGCCAAGCTGGACATGAATGGAGCCATTGCTTTAGTCTGTCTGTCCGGGGTGCCCTGTCTGGGGTGAGTGGATATTGTTCCCGTCTCAGCAGAGACAGTTCAGACAACAGGGGCTTTTAGGGGTGATTTAGGTCATGAGGGATCTACCCCAACAGAAACATTGAATTTACTATAGGAGGGAGTTCCTGAAAAAAAAAAAAAAAAAGAAAGAAAGAAAAGATCAGTTTGCCTGTACTCCTTCCCTTTCTCTTCCCCTCCTCTGTTCCCCTCCCCCACTCTCTCCCTCCCTAGTGACAGATGTCCTCCGACATGTTATGACATAGCACGAACACTCATCAGGTTCACCCTCTTGTCTCTTCCAGCCTTCAGAACTTTCCTGTCTCCATAAGCGACCCAGCTTCGAGTGTTCCATTAAAGCAACTGAAAGCAAATTACAGCAGAGCATTGACATGCCACAGGTCTAGGTCTGAGCCTGCCTTGTCCCTGCCTGAGCAGAAGCAGCTCTCCACCAAAAGCCAGAGTAGAGGCTGAATAACTCACCATCCCACCTTCTCTAGCAGGGTGAGGAAATCTCTGCTCGGATGCACCTGCTGAGCCCTGGCAGCAGGAGAAAGGCTGATGTCTCTGACTCTAGCAGGATGACGGGAAGCCAGCAAGGGTGTGTGCTCTCCTTTTTCACAGCTCCAGTGTATGGATGCCCAGTTGGCAGCAGGGCAGCCCAAGCCTGGGCATAAAAGATGGAGGCCTAGGACCTTCTGGTCTCAAATTCTGCCCGTTCTCCCATGTTACCTGGCATGGACAACCAGGCATCTCCCCGTGAAAGCAGGACTTTAATCAAGTCATCTTCAATCCAACAAGCACCTTCCCCTCTTGATTTATAGTCATCTCCTCTTCCATCTAATGTCTAATGTCAGGCTGGCATCCCTAGATGCCTTACTCCTTAGCTAGCTGCCTCACTGAAGAAGCACCTTCAGTGGCTTCTATGTCCTCCATGATAACATTAAAATGTCCCATTCTTCAAGACCCTCACCATCTAACTTCAGCTGTCTCCCAGATCACCTCCTGGTCCCTAAATTCCAGCTACACCAAGCCTGGCCCAGCTGTCTGCATCCCATTCATCCTCCAGGGCCAGAGTCCTCCTCAGCTTCCCCATGTCCCTTTGACTTTCATCCTCAGCAAAAGCAAACCTCAGTTACCATAGGACTTTGTCCTGACCCCTTGACTGGGTCCCTCTTGGGGGTGTGGTGGTGGCTTTATCTCTACATTCTGAGTGGCCTGAGTTCCAAAGGCACCAGGGGAGCGGCTTCTCCACTTAAGATGACAACCTAGCAAACTCTAGCACTTTCCCCCAAATGGTTCTCGAAGGCAGGTTTGCTGAGCATGGAACACAGCGCTCTGGAATGGGAGTGTGTGGCCAGTCGGTCACTCAGCATTCTCCACACACAGCCCCACCTCTGACCTCCAGGTGTTAGGAGGGAACTTAGTCCACTTGGGAGTGTTCGGGGGAGCCTCTTTCAGAGGAAGCACTCAAGCCACCTCTGCTGAATTCTATTTTCTAGTTGTCAGGAGTCATGGCGACCACATGAATGAGCTCCTTTGGATAGAATGGCAAAGACACCACACAGGCAGGTGGCATAGTGGCAACGCCCTTCCTTCCTTTCTGGTGTGGCCTCATCAAGCCGGCTGGTGCCGGGTGGGAGGGCGGCCTGCATCTCATCATACCCCTCCGGTCTGGGCAGGAGGGGAAGCAGCTCTCAGGTTGCTGAGGAGATGCGGCATGTGTTGTGGGCTCTTGGGAAATGCTGGGGCCAGGGAGGAGGGAGCAGCCGGCCATGGCAGGCGCCTTAAGCAAGCTGCCGGCAGTTGCTCCATCCACAGAACGGGGCGATGAGGCCCCAGGGTGGGGGCATTGCATCACATTCTTAGAAAGCTGCCTCTGTACCCACATTTCCATCTGGGGCCTGGGCTGGGTTTCTTTAATTGCCGCTTTTTCACTTCCAAGTTTCTGAGGACAAATCCGGACAGGGCTGTGGTGAAATGACAGTTATTAGCCAACACTCCGGGGCGGTTAATCAGAGCTGCATGAGGCTGTGACTCCCAAGGATGATCTTTGGGGAATCCACACACTCTCCCCTGCAGTTGGTACCCTGCTTTCCAACACTGGCCCTCAGAGAAACTGAGGCAGACCCAGGAAGATTCATGTCACATAGCTTATGACTGGTGGAGCTCTGCCTCCTAGGAGAGAGAAAGTAATCAGGGCTGTGAAATCAGACTACAGTGGTGATGGTGTCAGCCATGCTGTGGGCTCCCTGCTGGGGGGGGGGCTTTCTCCTCCCCAGGACTCAGTTTTCCTATCTGTAGAGTGTGTGATCTTAAACAGGCCACTGGTTGTCAAGTTTCAATTTCTCCTTGTGTTTTTATTTGCTGGGGGTGGGACCTCGGGGCCTTGTCACACTGAACCCATGCTTTCTCGCTGAGGGCAGACCTTCACATCCCCCTCTTTATGTATCCCTGGATGACCTGGAACTTGCTCTGTAGACCAGGCTGGCCTCAAACGTAAGAGGTCAGCCTGCCTCTGCCTCCCGAGGGCTGGGGTTAAAGGTGTTCGCCACCACGCTGAGTATTGTCTTTGCTTCTTAAACACTAGAGTGCTTCAAGCTAAAGTTGGCTGCAGACAAGCAGGAGGAAGGTCTGTGGGATGAGGAGAACTTTCGAAGACGGGACTGTGGCAGAAGTTGTGCAATTCTGTGTGTTTTCTAATAGACCATATACTTATGATGAGAGAATTTTATGGTCTGTAAATTATACCTCAATAATGCTATAACGAACAGAAAGAATGTTCTGTGAAACACCAGTATTCAGACCCCGTTGTGCTCCAGGGAATCCTCAGAAACCCAGTGGCTGTGTGATGGTGGATGGCCTCACACTCAGCGCTTCCAGATCCTGTTCACACCTACTCAACCCAGACCGGAAGGGCTCCACATGGACTCCCTTCCCTCCTCTGTGCCACCAACCCCTCTCCCTCACAGCCCCAGGAGTGTGGTGGAGGCTGTTGAGGCCAAAGGAAGGGCTCCCGTGCGCTGCTCTGGAAAAGGTTGTAAGCTGCCAGATGTGGGTTCTGGGAACCAAACCCAAGTCTTCCACAAGAGCAGCCGGTGCTCTTGACCACCGAGCCACTCACTCCCCGGCCCTCCCTACAAATCCTTACAGGGCCGCCCTAGAGCTGGGACTGTCTGGAGGTAGATGGTGTGCTCACAATTAATCTCCCACTCTTTCCAACACTGAACTATTTATTGGTCCCCAGCAGGTGTAGGATGATGAACTATTGACTGTATGAAGCAGTGAGTGAGTGAGTGAGTGAGTGAGTGAGTGAGTGAGTGAGTGGTTCAGTACCTCCTCTGAGACAGCTGGAGAGGTTGTCTGCAAGTGCATGCGCATTTCACGTTGCTCCAAACACCTAACTTGCAAGCAGTGGCCAACTGAGAGGAAGGCGAAGGCGAAACAGTCTCTGGAAAGGTGACCAGAGAGATGCAAGGGCATGTCTTGGGGTGGAGGAGGGCTCAAGTGCAACACCCAGATCTAGGAGAGGCCTATCTCTTGGTTCTCTCTTCTTTTGTTTTGTTTTCTAACCATACAGGAGATAAAACTCAGGGCCTCATGCCTGTAGGCAAGCCCTCAGCCACTGAACCATATCTCCAGCCCTCCCTAGTCAGGATTACAAAGCCCTAAACACTTGGCAGCCTTGTGCTAGCCCCTGGAGATCTGTGTTCCAAAAGAAGTCTCTGACAGGCTTCACTTGGGCCAGAGACCCTCCCTTGGCCAAAAAAAAAAAAAAAATTATTGGGTGCCTGCACTAACCATCCTGTGGGAACCACACCTAATGACAGGGCTAAGGACAGAGCCAAACATGGGTTCTGATTTTGCAAGAAAAGGAGAGAAATGCTGGGCAGATCAAAATCACTCGTGCCCTCTGCCCACTGGAAAGTTCCATAGCGACAAAAGATGAGAGTGTCTAAGTCAGGAGCAGGGGGTTTCACAAAGCCAGATAAGCTCAGGGCCCCAAGCGTGGGGCACACCTGAGATCACAGTAGGTGCAGGAGGCAGACGGAACTGTTAGACAGGCGAGGAAGCCGAGGAGAACTGGGTGACAGCATTTCTTCTTCCGCCTTTTAAACCTCATGGCTAAGTCACTGACTTGATACTGACAGTCATATTAGTACTGGGGCCATTTCCTCTGTTCTAGAACCTTTAGGAGACCCGGGCCTTTGATGAAAAGGTCTCCAAGATGAAAGTCTGAGACAGGTACACTAACAGTACTTTCCTGTAAGCCCCAGCAACAACTTCTATTAAGAGCAAATAGGAGCCAGGCAGTGGTGGCACACGTCTTTAATCCCAGCCCTCAGGAGGAAGATCTCTCTGAGTTCAAGGCCAGCCCGGTCTACAAAGCTAGTACCAGGACACCTAAGGACACAGAGAAACCCTGTCTCAAAAAGAGAGAGAGAGAGAGAGAGAAAGTAGGAATGGATGGAGTCTAAAGAAAACTCCATAGTGCATGCTACATGCCTGTTTTCTGATCAGGCATGACCCATGTGGTGGTTGAAGCAGGAGAGGCTGGAGGGACTTACCACTGACAAGTGACAGACTTAGAATTTGAACCTGAGATTCGCTAGCTCCGAAGACCCTGCTCTAGTCTCTCCAAGTTTTCTCAATCATGTCACCTCTCCAGACTCTGTCAGTACAAACAACAAGGGACGGAGAAAGAACACTTGGGGTGGCAATCATGTCCCAGGGGTCCCTACGTAGGTTTTTGTTCTTTTTTTATGTTTGTTTTGTTTTTTTTTTTATTTTTCAAGACAGAGTTTCTCTGTGTAGCCTTGGCTGTCCTGGACTGGACTTCTTTGTAGACCAGGCTGACCTCAAACTCACAGAGTTCTGCCTTCGCCTCCCTGAGTGCTGGGATTAAAGGCATGCACCACTACACCCGGCATCCCTGTGTGGTCTTACCATCTGGAGATGACTGACTAAAGAGCCTTCAGCTAGAGAGCCGCCGCCCCTCACCCATAGGCTGGAGATGAGGCAGAGCCCATGAGTCACCATCCTCTCTGCCACCTAAAGGATGGGGACAGCCCCTGCCTGGCCTCCCCAGACCCTGCTTTCCACTGTCAGTAGTGTCTATCCTATCTGCCCAGCACACTGGGAATCAATCTGAGTACGTGCTCAAACACACAGACTCCACAAACAATGCAGGGAAATAAAGTTCTTACAGGAAACGTCATCATATTGACTCATGACAGACCCATCCATAAAACAACTGGGGTACCTGGGCCAGCTCCGGGTGCAGGCCTGAGTCTCTCTCCTGAGCCAGGAGGAAGTAGGTGCTGCCGGGGAGGTGGCGGGGAGGAAGGGCAGCTTCCCCTGACTGCCTGGAGTTTGGCTGGGGCTCTGTATTATTTGTCAAAAGAGGGAAAAATTATTTTCTTAAAAAGAACGAGTCCCAGAGCATTGTGGTCTCCATGCCTTGTCTCAATAGCACTATTGCAAAAGCCCCTCTTCAGACCGTGGGGTTTTGCAAGCCATTTGCCCCATTCAGGAGAGAAACATGGCCCTCTCCAGGGGCCTGTGTCTTCATCTGTCCTCCTTGGCAAAGAGGGCCCTGCTGTGGCCTTGATCCAAGTCTATTCTCAGACTTGGGAGGCAGCACAGTGCAGCGCTGAAGTGCCCAGCAAATGCACTTTATTTATGTGGGACCTCGGCTTCCTCATCTGCAGAACCTGAATAAAGCCAGATCATGGGGCCTGGTGCACTTTCTCCTGGCCCTTTGTGAGCAGCAGCCTGGAGGCCCAGCCTGGGGGTGTAGTGACTACCCTGTCTGTGTCCAGGGAGCTCGGGCTAGCCCCTCTCTCTGCCTTGACTTCACCCAGCAGTCCTGGCCTGCCAGGCTCCCAGGGTGTGACACAGCTGTAGGAAATGGGTTGTCAATCAGGTTTAGGACGATGGCCCGGGAAGAATCTGAGGACCAAGGTGATGGTGTTTCTGCCTACTGCCTACTCATGACATCCCTAAGCTGAGCAGTGGCCATTTTTCTATCCTAGAATTTGGGTGGCTGAGAGTGAGGGAGGGTCAGTGTCCCTCCTGGTTTCTAAGGATTGAGTGGGTAGCACTGGATGGAGGACCCTGCACTTCTGCTTCCTAGTAGTACAGCTAGGAACTTAGTGTCCCCTGTCTTGCAGTACCCAGTTCCTAGCACGTCCCTGGCCATGCGTAACACTGCTCCGGCCTTTGTGTGATAATACCCAGCCGTGCTCTCTCCATAGGTTCTGGCCACAGGTGCTCTCTTAAGACCATGCCACTGAACAGGCCACTCCCCTGCCCCAGCGCTCCCAAGTAGCAGCCAGGACTCCTTAGTTCAGTCCACACGTTTCCCTGAATCCTGACCCCTACTGCATTTACCGGCTTCCTGCCATCATGCTCCAGGCTCACTCAGGCCCGTTCAGGTTCCCCAGCCTAGCATGGTTTCCACGCTGGTGTCTCATGCTCCTCCCTTTGGTAAATTCTTCTTTCCGTAATATTATTCGAGTATATTTACCCCTCAAAGCCCAGCTCAAATGTCTCCCTCTCTAGAAAGACAGCCCTAAACCGTTAAAGTTACTCTCTCCTCTGTATTTCCACACAGGCCCCACCAACTTCTACTCTTCCTTATACTAACCAGGCACTTAAAGAATAGGGCCACAGCTGCTTTCTCACCAGGCTCCCAGCCTGCAGCAGGTTAGCCAAGCAAGCAGGCTTTTTCTCTGGAGGGAGAGAGGCCTGGAGGGCGTGTTCCCAGACCTAATGCTCACCTCCTTCTGACCTCATTACCTACAGGAAGTGGCAAAGACCGATATTCTCCGATCTCTTCTTCATACCCTCCTTTAGCACCACATGCTACTCTGAGGCTGGGATTTTCCTCAAAGCCTCGGCTAGGAAGGCGTGCGGAGCTGGGAAACAGCTGTTCACAGCTGGGGAGAGGTGAGCGGTGTCAGGGCAACAGCTGGGCTACACCCAATCCCTATCCAGCTCCCTGGAGTCCATGCTGACCCTGCACCTCTTCTTCCCAGTCTGTAAGAATATGGCAGCAACTGACTTTCCAGGGTTGGGTGAGATTGTAGGGGTCAAAGGTTGCACAGAATCCGGTGGTCATTTTCAACCTGTTTCAAGCTTACTGCTACGGACTCTCTCTCTCTCTCTCTCTCTCTCTCTCTCTCTCTCTCTCTCTGTGTGTGTGTGTGTGTGTGTTCATTTTTTAAGCGTCTTTTCCCCACTCCACCCCACCCCTTCTATTCCTCCTCCTTCATCTTCTGTGTCCCTCTTTCTGACCTAGAACTTGCAATGTAGACCAGGATGGCTGACCTTGAACTCCTAGAAATCTGCCTTCCTCTGCTTCTAATGTGCTGGAATTAAAGTCATGTACCACCACACCTGGTCACTTTTCTTCTTCTTCTTCTTCTTCTTCTTCTTCTTCTTCTTCTTCTTCTTCTTCTTCTTCTTCTTCTTCTTCTTCTTCTTCTCCTCCTCCTCCTCCTCCTCCTCCTCCTTCTCCTCCTCCTCCTCCTCCTCCTCATCCTCCTCTTCTTCTTCCTGACATTGTCTCTAACTGGCCTGGAGCTTGCCATGGCTAGGCTGACTGCCTGGACAGACCTGCCTGTCTCAGCCTTCTGAGATTACAAGCCTACACCCCATGTCTAGCTGTTTCGTTTTTTAAACTTGGGTTCTGGAGGTTGAAATCGGGTCCTCTTCCATGCAAACCCTTAACTGTCTGAACTACTTTCCCAGCCCCACTCTAGACTCCCAAAATGCCCTCACTGCCTTAGGCAGCTTTCCTTCCTCTCTCAGCAACCGTGCAAGCTGTCCCGGCACAGCATCGGGGCTCTTGGATATGCACGAACATACAGCCCCCCTGTTTTTCAATGGAGCCAGCGTTGCCCGGAAGCCCCACTGACTTGTTTGTCCACTGGGTCTGTGTGGCCAGCTGATGCATGCCTGCATTTTAAAAGGTTTTAATGTGTCACCGTTTAATCCTTCCTGGGGAGATATTTTCTAGGTGATAGCGATATTTTGTAAATAATATACTTACTTAGTATCAGGAGCAGGGGGGGAAGGCAAGGTCAGTGCACAGCTAGTGGAGTTCCTTTGCAGCCCAGGTCAGGTGGGGGGGGAAGAAAGAGGCACCTGAAGCCTGAGCAGTGACTTCCAGGAACCACAATGGGTCCAGGCAGCGTCTGGGACTCTTCCTAAGGATCATGCCATGCAGTGGCAGGTGCAAAGACTGTTTAAAGGAAACCAAAGACAGGTGGCCAAGAGATTCGGGCAGGTAAAAAAAACAAAGGCAGCCAGCCATAGTAACCCTCCCCAGGCTGCCCCGCCCCCAACCCAGGCGCACTTGACTCTCTGCTACTGATACCCAGTAACATGCAGGCGTGGCCTTTGTTTTGTTGCTTGTTTTTTTTTTTTGTTTGTTTGTTTGTTTTCTGTTTGTTTGTTTTTTATGAGACAGGATCTCATAGAATCCAGACAGACCTCAAATTCAATATGTAGTCAAGGGTGGGCCTGACCTCTAATCTCCCTGCCTATACCTCCCACATCCTGGGATTACAAGGATGTACCACAGTGGCAGGGTAGTGTGGTAGTGGGGATGGAACTCAGAGCAAAGAACCCAGGGAATTTACTGGCTGGCTGGACCCAGGTGGGTGATCTCCATCTGGAAAAGTGGGGGACCAGAAAAAAACTATGATTCCCCCAAGGATCATATAGCTGGGACTTGGCCCTCCCTACTGTGATTCTCCAGCCATGCTGTTTGGGCACTGGCTACAGATGAGGAGCCCGTGGCCAACAGGGCAAAGGACAGAGCTGCCCTGCTCAGCCGTGGTGGATGGCCCAGCTAAGGGGACTTCTGAGGAGCAGTTAACACTGCTGGGGGTGACAATGGACAGACACACAGGAAGACGGGGTTTCTTTTCAACTCAGTGACTATTTTGATTAGTGGTTTTACTTCTTGGTTATTAGTTACTTAGCTGTTTGCATGCTAGGCTGATTGGTTGGTTGGTTCATTGACTGATCTATACAGTTGGTTAGTGGATTGTTTTCTTAATTGGTTGGTCGGTGGCTCAGTTAGTTTGAGAATTGGTTGTTCAGCTGGTTAGTTACTCTGTCCATTGGTTGGTCTGTTGATCAGTTGGTTGATTGGTTGGTTGGTTGGTTGGTTGTTCAATTCATTGGTTAGTTGGTTATTCCATTAGTTGTTTGCTTGATTGGTTGATTGATTGTACAGTTATTTGGGTGGTTGGTTTGTGGGTCAGCTCGTTGGTTGGTTGGTTGGTTGGTTGGTTGGTTGGTTGGTTGATTGGTTGTTTGGTTGATTGGTGGGTCATTTGGTTGGTTAGTTTGTTGGTTGATTTGTGGGTTGGGGATTGTCAATAGAAACAAATCTTTAGGTTCTGTTGCCTATTTGAAGTATTTCCTGGACTTCCTCACTTGAGAAAATTCCATCAGAGGCTGGGCCGTAGCTTAATGCTGGGGCACTCTGCCTAACATGTAAAAGGCACTGTGGCCCACCTCCAACACCACGAAGAAAAGAGAGGAGGTGTGGCAAGAGCAGGGAGAAGGAAGAGGGGCAGGGCAATTCCAGGACATAATCTACCCCCTACTTACATGAAAGCATTTATCCACTCAAAAGAGATTAATCTGGGCTCCCTCCTACAGCGCTATGCTGGCCATTTGATGATATAGGCTCCTTGTTAAAGTTCATGCAATTTGTCCACAAAGGAGCTTTACATTAGCGCCAAGGTCATGGTTAGGGTAGGGGTTGTTATAGAGTACCGCTGCCCACCTGGCTTCCCTGTCTCACCAGGAGCAGCCTGAAGGCACCCAGAAAGCTCTCAAGGTCTCTGGGCTGCCAGAGACCAGGTCTCCCAGTCTCCATCAGGTCTGGCCTTTGCTGATGGCAGGTGATAGGGCTTCTCTGCGGGGCAGCCTCCCCTACCCTGTTCTTCAGCAAACATTCCAGGGGGGTTGATCAGCCTGCCGTTAATGCCGGTTGTCATTCATTTCATCTGTATCATGGCCTGAACACAAACAAACAGAAAACTATTTTTTTAAAAGAAAGCCTACATTAAGTCCTAAGGGTGCAGAGGGTCTATTTAAACTTGTGAAAATAAATGTGCTAGCCCCTCTGTTCTCTGTGCTTCTCCAGTGCCAGCGCAAAGGTGGCATGCTTTTCTGATAACAAGACCACAGCAGCTCCAGGCTGTTTCTGTGTTCCTGAACTTCTCCTGGGCCCTCCACAACCCTTCAGAAGGAAGGGGTCCTGTGGGAACAGAGGCAAACAGGGAGCAGCTTTGAGGATGCCATGAGCCGGAGTAAGCCCACCAGTTTTTCCTGTGGGTGCCAGGATCTGTGCACGCTGCTCAGAGTGAGCCAGTGAGGTAGCATGCCTCGGATGGCCTTCCTTACCTCCATCCGACACGACTTGAAAATATTCAGAGCCAAAGAGGGCAACTGCCCTGAACGTGCACAGATATTTTTCCATGTCACTGTTCCCTAAATACAGTAGACTGTCCATCTCTACAGCATGTGCACCCCTTCCGGTATTTGAAGTAACAGAGATTTAAAAGTCTCAAGAGGACAAGCATAGGGCCATAGAGTGCTACCAAAGGGGTGCTCGGGTCTCAAACCCATCCCAAGGACTGTGGGAGGAGATGTCCTATGCCCAAGGGTCAGATGAATCAGATGAAGCTCCAGCGGGCTGGCCCTGTGCCCCAGGGTCACAGGAGGCTTTCCGTTCTTCTAGGAGCAGCCAGGGGCCCAACTCTGAAGCAAGTTGACTATTTCAAAGAACCCCCAGGCTTGTTATCCTGCCTCATCTTCCTGTACCGGAGTTTCCCTATGTCTCACCAGCCTGTTGGCACAAATGAGTCACCTAGCCAACCAGTTATCATCTTACCAGCTCAGCCCCATGCCTGCCCCCCATTCACCTGGTCCTTTGCACACCTAGCTCAGCAGGCGTGGCGTCCCTAAGATGCCCACGGACTCTCCTCCTCTGGAGTTTACCCGGTAGCGGGTACCACCAAGGAATCTGGCAGAACGGGCTTTCTTGGGCTAGAGAAGTGTGACCCACTAGAAGCAGGGGACCAGGGCCCTGGCGGCCCCATAAGAGTACAACTTCACTGGAAGCTTTGCCTTTTCTTATCTACATGGGGAGAAAAGGATCTGATGGTTCTCAGTGTGTCCTCCAAGCAGTTACAGAGCGTGATGTGGGCCCTGGGTACAACACACACAAGTAGCCACGCCACACGGCCCGTGTGCAGTGGGGGAAGCTCCAGGAGAGAATGAGGGGATTATGGGAGAGGACGGTACTGGCTGGGAAGAAGCCGTGCCACCAGCCACAGAAGATGTAACAACCCAGGGTCCCCCGACTTCACACTCTTGAATGTTGTCTTTACCAGTGTGAGACGCAGCACTGAGAAATCAGCTCGGCCTACGTGGCCTTCCATCAAAGCCTTTGCTACATAGACTGCAGTTCCTAGGGTAGGACCTTCCGTCATCTCCCGTCCACTCTGTCAGCTGAACAGGAATTCTCCCAATTCCAGCAGGATCCAGGGCGTGTGCCTCTACTCCGGGGCCAGAGATGTGGCTCAGGTGTGTAGAGCATTCGCCTAGCCCTGGATTCTGTCCCTAGTACTGCATAAATCAATCATGGGACACACGCCTGCAATCCCAGCCCTTGAGAAGCAGGAAAATCAGAAGCTCAAGGTCATCCACACCTACTCAGGGAATTTGAGCCAGCTTGGCTACATGAGTCTTAGAAAGGGGGGCGGGGGGAGAAGCTAGAAAATAGAATAAACATTGGTGAGGTTGGGTGGCCTGTCCATCCCGAGTGGTCATTTCAGGGTAGACCAAACTACCACCCCCTTCCCTTAAGTACCAACAATCATTTTCTGTCCATTTAAAAATTAATTAATGCAGGGGCCTGGAGAGACGTCTCAGCAGTGAAGAGCACCAACCCAGGTGCTCTTGCAGAGAACCCAGGTTCAATTCCCATCACACATGGCAGCTGCCAGCCTTCTGTAACTCCAGTTCTAGGGATCCGGTGCCCTTTTCGGATGTCCATCAACAGCAGGCACACGTGTGGTGCACGAACACTCACATGCACACATTTTTTATTAATTACTTCAAACAGTTTTCAAGATGAACCAGGGCTCAGCAAGAGGGCATGTAGCTGTAGTCTCGAAAGCCATGGACCCACCCTGGGTGCCCCCCGCTCTCGGGCCACCTGTGGGTGGCCTTACATCCTGTCTTATCTGGCACCTTGCCTCAAGTTTGTCAGTTTTCTCTTGTCTGACCAGACTTAGCAACTGAAACACCAGGCTGCTCTCCTAATGCAGTGAGTGGGTCCAGTCCCATTAAACCAGACTCTGCAGGGAGGACTCAGGCTGAAGATGACCTGCAGGCGGCTCCTGGGGACTATCTGAGCCTCAGTTTGCCCAAGTAGGACAAGCCTGGGGACCAGCAGGGGATAGCAAAGGCCAGGGGAGGGTATGACTTCACCTGAGCGTTCTCCTCATCTCCCTCCCTTCCCTTCTCCTTTCCACCACACCCAGGAAATGGTCTCTGCTCCCCCTCCCATGAGGCCCCACCTTACCCGCTTCGAACACAGTAGATGTTCAGTAACCATTTGGAAGTAAATCCAAGAAGTGGCTCCTCTGGCTGTGGGCACAAGTGTGTGTGTGTGTGTGTGTGTGTGTGTGTGTGTGTGCTCATGTGAGTGTCCTTGTGTGTTTTTATGAAGAGGTGTAGGCACAGGTATGCCACAGTGTACATGTCCTGTGTGTGTTCTTGTGTGGGGGCGTAGTCATAGGTGTACACTTACAGTACAGAAGCCATAGGACAAACCTCAGGCTGTTGGCCCTCATTTTTCCACTTTGTTTATGACAAAGGGTCTCTTTGTCCTTGCACAAGCCAGGCTAGCTGGCCTTCCAGCCATCCCTCCATCTCCACCTCCCATCTCCTGGGAGTGGATTCTGGGATATCCATTGGGGCTCTCACTTTTGTGTGGGTTCTGGAGACCTGAACTCAGGCAGGTCTTCAGCCTGGTGAGCTTGCCTGGTGAACCTTCTCCCTGCCACTCTTCAGCTGTTGTCTCTGGTGGATGACAGTGTCTCAGTTGATCCTGTGGAAACCTAAAGAATTGCACTGAGCTAGAAGCCTAGATATCTCTGTTCTGGCTTCAGCAGCCCCTTCACCTACCATTTTCAGAGTTTCAGATCCTTTGCCCCTCAGATATGGTGCATACTGGTTGCCGCCATCTTGGATCTCCAGAGTTTTCTTTTTAAAGTTGCAGAGTGCAGGGAATCATATGAAAGAAGGGGGAGTTAGTACGACCTGGAGAGGACAAGAGCTCCACAAGGACCAAATATATCTGGGCACAGGGGTCTTTTTTGAGACTGATTCTCCAACCAAGGACCATGCATGGATATAACCTAGAACCCCTGCACACATGTAGCCCTTGGCAGCTCAGTATCCAAGTGAGTTCCCTAGTTACGGGAACAGGGACTGTCTCTGACATGAACTCAACGGCTGGCTCTTTGACCTCCCCCTACCCCCCTTGGGGAGGAGGATCCTTGCTAGGCCACAAAGGAGGACATTGCAGCCAGTCCTGAAGAGACCTGATAAGCTACGATCATGATGGAAGGGGAGGAGGACCTCCCCCATCAGTGGACTTAGAGAGGGACAGGGAGGAGAGGAGGGAGGGAAGGTGGGATTGGGAGAGAATGAGGAAGGGGGCTACAGCTGGGATACAAAGTGAATAAACTGTAACTAATATAAAAAAATTTAATTAAAAAAAAAAAAGAATTGCACTGTGAGGGGCTGGGCCATAGCTCGGGGTCAGAAAATCCGACTAGCACTCAAGAGGCCCTGAGTTCCACCGCCAGCACTACAAACACACCTGAGTAGATAAATCAAAGAACCTATATGATGAGACCCAACATTCTAGGGCCATGAAGGCAGCAGGATCTTCACGGCTGGCCATGAGTGTGCCCCTTGCGCCTGCCTTTTATAGCAATACATTTTGACTTCAAAAAGTCTTGAGGCCAGGTGTGGTGGCACCCGTCTTTAATCTAAGCACTTGGAAGGAGAGACAGGCAGATCTCTCTGCTCAGGGCCAGCCTGGTCTACAAAGCAAGTTCCAGAACTCCACGGAGAAACCCTGTCTCAAAAAACAAACAAACATTTTTTTTTTTTTTAAAGTTTGAGGCTGAAGAATGGCTTAGGGGTTAAGAGCACACACTGCTTTTCCAGAGGACCTGCAATTGGTTCCACCAGGAGATTCATGACGGCCTATACCTCCAACTCCTGGTGGACCTGACACCCTCTTCTGCTCTTCTGCCCCCTCAAGGTGTCACTCACATGACATATCTACATATACACACACACACACCACCACCACCACCACCACCACCACACCACACCACACCACACATTTTTATTAAATTAATTTTATTTATTTTTAATTTTTATTTGTTTTATTGTTTTGTATTTTTTATTTTTAAAAAACTCTTAAGCCGGGCCGTGGTGGTGCACACCTTTAACCTCAGCACTCAGGAAGCAGAGGCAGAAAGATCTTTTTGAGTTCCAGGCCAGCCTGGTCTACAGAGCAAATTCCTGGCCAGCCAGGGCTACACAGAGAAACCCTGTCTCAAAACAAGCGAACAGGTCTTTTCTGACTGAGTAGCTTGGAGACAATCTGGGCTTGAGTTTGAATTTATGTTTCCTTGAATCCTAGAGAGGAAGAATTTTATGTTGCATATTAGTCATTTCCATGGCTTCTTCTGTGGACTATCTGTTCCCAATTTATTAATTTACAGCAATAAATGTCCCTGCCAAAGGGACCGGATACATGCGTACTGCTGCCAACACTTAGGCTCCCTGTAGGCACAGGCCACAGAAAACCAAATGAAACTTGAAAGGTGCTTGGTAAGCAGGAGGGGGGAGGGACTGGTGATGAGACCTCCCTCTGGGATCCTCTTGTCTCTGTCTTCTTGCATATCCAACCTTTCTCCAGATGGACATTGGAGCACTAGAAATAGAACCCCATACCTAGAACCCCAGCACTTGGGGGGTGCAGACGGGGAGAAAGGTGTTCATGATCAGCCCAGTCCCAGCTGTGTACAATAGCCCCATCCTGAGCTACTGTCTGAGACTCTTTCTCAGAGGAGGATAAATGGATACTGCCGCATTCGGAGTGGGCTCCTGTCATCCCAGCTGCTCAAGAGGCTGAGGCAGGAGGATGGCTTGAGCTGAAGAGTTTGAGAGCGGTCTAAACAACTGAGCCCTAGAGGGAGAGAGGGAAGGAGGAAAGGAAGGAAGGAGAGATGAACTTAGGGAGGGAGGTAGGAAGAGAAGGAAGGAAAGAAAGAAAAAGATGGCTCTGTGGTCAGTTCGGGCTCTCTCTGGCCTAGCATCCCTTTACTTGTTTTTTCCTTCTGATTTGTTTTTTTTTTTTTTTTTTTTTTTTTTTTTTTTGCTGCTTAGAGACAAGGTCTCTGTAGCCTGAGCTGCCTGAACCTCATGTCAGTCTAGCACCTCCTCCAAGCCATGAATCTGTGTTTGTGCCTTGTGTGCGTGTGCCCGGCGTTCTCAAAAGCCAGAAAAGAGCATCAGATCCCCTGAAACTGGAGTTACAGATGTTGTGAGCTGTCGTGTGGGTGCTGGGAATCAAGCCCAGGTCCTCTAGAAGAACGGCCAGTGCTCTAACCATTGAGCCACCTCTCCATCTTCTCCTCACCCCCTACCCCTGACCCTGTCCCCTTTCAGAGGACAAACTCAGCTTCTCACCCACATCCAGGACACTTGCAAAGCACAGTTGATACCTTAGGGATGTCCTCCTTCCTAGGGGTTCACAATCGTATGTAATGCTGGGGTCTGTGGAACCCCACGTCATGTTCCTCGCGTGGAGCATTTGTAGGCAGAGCCTGTGTGATTTCCCTTTCTTAGTCTTCAGACAGCTCTCAGACCTCTGGAAGCTTAAAGCTCACTGTGACAGAGGCCTTTGAGCATGCAAATGGGGGGTGGAGTGGAAAAGAAAGAGAAGAGCCTACCAATCGTGAAGTTCTGGGGTCACATCCCAGCACCACAGAAAGGGGGCTTTAGGGGGACAGTGGGTGTTGAGGAAAGACTTCAGGGAGATGGAAGGAAACAGGATGTGAGGTGGGCAAACCTACGGCCCTCTTGCCTACAGCTTGCAATAGCCTCTTCCGCATGGCCCTGGGCCCTCTGGCTTGTTCTCCACCCCAGGCCTCCACAGTCCAAGCTGGACTGAGTCACTCCCCCTCAAGCCTTCCAGGTGTCTGTTTGTGAAAAGATCCAAATTCCTGAGGACACCAGGCAAACCCTTCATGGCATGAGCCCCAACTTTTCCTTCCAGGCTTAGAGACTTAGATTCCTGTTCTGATCTACCACAGCCTTGGGGATCAGGTCCTTTGGCCTGTCTAATCCTGTCTCCTCCTCTGTAGAAGAAGTGCATTGGGTTTACTGTCTACAGGGCTGTTGCCTATGGAAAGGGGTCTTCTGCCTGAGAACTGTGCATACATTATTATAACAGTACAAAGGTGTCATAATGGTGCTTATACATATAATTAGTCCTGGGCTGTTGACATTGTAAAGGGATCTTCTGCCTGAGAACCATGCATTCATCATAACAGTGAAATGATGTCATAACGCTGCTTATACATATAATTATACATATAATTATTTCTGGGCTGGTAAGAGGGCTCTGTAGGTAAAGGTGCTTGCAACCAAGCCTGACCATCTGAGTGTAATACCCTGGACTCAAATGGTGGAAGGGGAGAACCAACTCCTGCAAGATGACCTCTGGCCTCCTACATGAGCACTCCCACACCTACCCACACATATACATAAGCAAATAAGTGAAACTTTAAAATGTTAGCATAATCATTTCTATTAGAACGTAAATATAAAAACTAAAATCTTGAAGCTACTTGAAGCCCCAATCAGGAAGCTAGGGGGGTGGCTACAACCTCTCCAGGGAGAATTCTAAACCTCAAAGACATGCATCACACAGAACATCATGCATGCTGCCCTGACGAGGCTGTGGAATCAGCTACGATAAACACACAACGATGACCAGGCAGAAGACAGTCGGACTCTCTGAGCTTGACTACCCTACGGCTGTGTGACCTACATCAAGTTACAGTTGGTTATCATCTACCTGTTCCTGAGAGTTGCTTTGGAGCACAGACGGCCTGTGCTCTTAGTTCCAAAGATAGCTGCATGGAAAGAGGGATTGGACAAGAGCTACTGAGCCTCCGTTTCCTCATCTGCCAATGCAGAGAGGAGAAACAGACCTCCTGCAGCAGGCATGCTGGGTGTTCCTTGAATGTCTGTCCCGGCCTGGCAAAGGGCATGGACACCAGCTCCACATTCTTGGCAGAAAGGGTGCCATTTGGCCCTACTCCGTAGACAGCTGAGAAAGGCTGAGAAGGGAAAGAGTCTGAGGAAGGTTCCGGAACACGTGACCGGTTGCTTCTCCCATCAGCAGCTCTTAAACAAACAGCATGCTTCCTCTGTTCGCTAGTTCTGAGGACCTCACATGAGGATTTTTTTTTCTCTCTCTCTCTCTTTTTTTTTGCTGATTAAGTTCCCCCAAAACCCCCTTAAGAATTTTAATAAGAAATGCAAAAATCAACAAAAGTGCAGCAAAGCCTTTCCTGTCATTAAATAAGGGAAAGTAAATATTGCAGATCGGACATATTTCATAAGAGGATGTTATGTTTGGGTGGGAAAAAAAATGAGAGAGAAAAGAAAAGGCTAATTTGCTCTCTGGCAGCAAATGCGTCTTTGCTGAAATTTGGTTTCAAATCTGATGACTGGGGCATTATGGCTGGCTTGCCTGGAATTTAGGCCTTTGACATATGAGGTGAGTATGCTCAGACTAGCAGGAAAGCTGGGGTTTGGCCCTCTGTTCTGTGAGTGGATTGCAGAGCTCCTTCGCCACCCAGGAAATTATAATCCTTCAGGGGCCACGTGCAAAAGCAACCTTGGAACAAAGAACGCTTGGGTTTCGAGAGAAGGAAAACACGACAAACGCTCTCTATAGCACCGTTTTAGAAGGAGGGATGCTATCGCCAACTGATAGCAATACAGACTCAGGGCAGGCTGCCACCGGAGGACAAGGGTCTGAACGCTGCCTCTGCTGTTTCTTCTCTGTGTTACCTTGGGTGAAGTGCAGAGCTGTTCCGACTTCCACTTTCCTCATCTTTACAATGGACAGATGGGGCTGAAGAGACAGCTTAGTGGATACAAACCCTGACCGCTCTGACAGAAGACCCTGCCTCCCGGCACCCACATGGTGGCAGCTCACAACTACCTGTAACCTCAGTTCTGGGGGAGATCCAACGCTCTCTTCTGGCTCCACAGACCCTACACCCCCGTGGTGCTCATGCATACGTGCAAGCAAACACCCACAGGTAAAATAAATCAAATTAAAGCTAAAAAGGATAAAAAGGAAGGAAGGAAGGAAGGAAGGAAGGAAGGAAGGAAGGAAGGAAGGAAGGAAGAAAGGAAGGAAGGAACATCATTTACTAAGAGAGGTGAGGTGAGGACACGTTGCTGTTCTTGTTGCCAGAGAAGAACTCCTATGAAAGAAGCAACTTAAGGGAGGAAGGGTTTATCTTGGCTCACGGTTTCAGGGAACACAGCCTGTCAGGTGTTACGGTTGGGTCTGCAGTGCTGGGTGCTTGCAGCTTCTCCCACCGTGGTAGCCCGGGAGACAGAGACTCAGGCAGGAACCCCATGACCCACTTCTGCTAGCTAAAGCACTCCCTAAGGTTCCATGGTCTCCCAAAACAGCCACTAGGCAGGTACCGGGGAATAAATGAGCAGAAAAATGAGCCCCTGAGCGCACCACTCAGGTCAATACGCAGAGGGTAACAAGTAGATGGGGGGGGGAGGAACATGAGAGAAAAAGGTCACAGGCGTGCACCTAAGAATGGAATGAATGAATGACTCTGCTACATATGCCTGAACACAGGGTTTAGCCTGCTGCATGTCAAAGCTCTGTGGTACAGCCTGCTACACCCCAAGGTACAGCCTCCTGCCTCTATCCGGCATTGACCAAAGCATTATCATGCAGCACACGAGGTCACCCGATTGCTTCTTTCTCTGTCGTGATCAGAAGAACACCGGCACTTGTGGTATTTGCATCCCGGCCAGCACAGCCCCAGAAGATAAAAAGCAAAGGCAGAAATTGGGTTTACTTTCTGGCTGGAGCACCAGGCAGAAGAAAGCCTAGGACAAGGGCTGGCCGCTGACAGCTTCAGAGAAAATTACCAAAGCAAAGGACAGAGGGAAAGTGGGGCTCAGGGTGTGGCCGCTGCCAGCCCACAGCTTCCTCCATAGAACAATATGGTCCTGGTTTAGGCTGGCCTATGTCCTCCCTGGGGGGTCCAGAGGCCTCACAGCCCCATCTGTCTCCCTGCAGGGCTGACAGCAGCAGGGGTGGACACCTGGGCCCTGCAAATGCTCATGAATGGGACCTCCCAGCTACAAATACCAGGCCTGCGTTTGTAGGACCAGAAGGAGGGGGGGGTATCCTTTCTCACTATCCTTAGGCCTCAGGGTGCTGGCTGCCATCACCTTCTGAGCCCAAACAGGAAAGTGGGGCCTGGTATCGTCTCATTTGTGTTTACTTCCCTGAAGCATCTTTTGTGTTTACATAATAATAGAAGATATAACGTGGCAATCCATTGTATATCCACCACGGAGATTTATTTCCATAGTCTTGTTTTGGGGTTTCTGTTGTTGTTGTTTTGTTTTTTAAGAAATGAAACATTAGAGACAAAGTTAGAGTCCCTTTACCCACTGCCAAGTACCACAGATGACTGGTATACAAACATATCTATATGCCCATCACATATGTGGTGTGGCGTGCTTTACTTTTCATAAGTGGGATGTACAGTATCTTTCATCATGCATCGAAAATTTGCATATCGCCACACTTACGCACATGCATATTAATAAGCCAATTTGTTCCTTTTCACTGTTATACAGTATTCTACTACACGGATGCTGTGCATTGTGCCTACACAGGGAGGAACAGTTAGGCTCTCTCAAAACACACACACACAACTACATGCCGCCTGTTTCGATTTAAAAGAGGAGCAGGGGCTGGCAAAGTACAGCAGCGTGTAAGAGCGCTCGCTACTCTTTCCTAGAACCTGAGTTTCATTCCCAGCACCCACACCAGTGGCTCAACCGCCTATCACACCAGCAACCCATTCTGGCTTCCCCGAGCACCTTGGCCCCTGCACACACACACACACACACACATTTTTTTTTTTTAAAAGATCATTTGGGGCTGAGATGGTTAAGATTAAGAGCATTCACTGTTCGGTCCTGCAGAGGGCTGGCGTTCAGTTCCAAGCACCCACACCAGGCAACTCACGATTGCCTGTAACTCCAGGTCCTCGCGGATACAACCTGTGGCACTCTTGTGCATAAACCCAAACACGGACACATAAGTATACGCAGTTTTAAAAAGAAAATTTTTGTATCTCTTCGGGTGTGTTCATACAAGTTTCTCTAAGAAATCGACCCCACATTAGGATATGTTTGATTGTTAGAGGAAGCCAAAGGATAGGCGGGCACAACAATCCTGGGATCCGGCATCCCCTCTGGGTGTCCGCTCTGTGCGACCTTGGACAAGTCATTTAACTGTAAAACAAGTGTTGAGATCTCTAACTCGGAGGGTCTTGAAGAGAATAAGCGGGGGTCCCTCTATAAGCCACCAGGAACAGGCCAAGTGACTATAGGATTGTTTTTGGTTGAGTTTTTGTTTTTCTGGCAACCACAATAGACTTGAAGGCAGGGCTGGATACCATGCAAAGGCCCCTGCCCAGCAAACGAGAACCTTGAGGGCTCGCCGGCCCCCGCGTCCTAACAGGCACACAAGTTAATGCGAACCAACCCCCTACCCCCGCCCCGTTTCTCAGCGTGTGAAATAGGCGCGTGGCCCCGTGAAAAGCCGGTGGTGAGGTTTCCGGCCGCACAGTCCAGCACTGGTCTCTCCTTTCCTGTGGCTCAGCAGATTCTCCCTTAAAGCTGTGAAGGGCAGAGGCTTGTTCCGCCGGCGGGGTGAAGCTGGACCACGTCCCGGGTTGGGAAGATGTGGTGTTTGTTTCACAGCTCTGGGTAATCGGGTTGTGGACGCCGCAACTCATCAGCAGGAAGCGGCTTCCCTGGAGTGGTTGAAATCTGCTGAAATACCGCCATCTGGTGGTCGAGGTGCAACCCCGCAGGGCCGGGCCTCTCGGGAAAACAATGGGGCGACAGAGGCAGCCCAGCCCTGCTCAGAAATGCAGCCGGCTCCCCATTGTCTACGGGGTAAAGTCCGAAAGCCAAGCCTGGAATTCAAGCGCCTCCACCATCGGCCCCGCCTTAACCTACCCGGCCTTATCTCGGCTCCGACCTCCTGCCCTGACCAGGCCCAAGCGCCTCCCTAAACCTCCAAGCTGGTCCAGCTTCTCACTAGGCTACCCAGGTGCCCCCAGACAGCCATCAGCCCAGCTTCTAAGCCAGCTCTTCCAGGAAGCCTTCCTGGAAGGCACCAAGGGTCCCTTCCTGCCTTCCCAGCAACTCTTTCAGACTCGTGTTTCTGTTTACTGAACGCTGTGTGTTGGGTGCTGGAGTCAGCCCTGGAGTCCCATAGGGCCACTCAGTCTGGGAGCGCACCCCAGCCACCCACCACAGAGACGGAGGTGGTGGCACCCAACTCACAGGCGTGCTGTCACAACCACACAGAGGCCATAGTAGCAAAGAAGGCTAGATGAAGCACAGGCCATCCAGTTGAACTGGAAGTTCAGATTAGAAGACTATTGCATCTACACGGAGAGGTGCATGGCTTTATAGCACTTGGGAGGTGAAGGCAGGAAGATCAGGAGTTCAGGGTTATCGTCTGTTTCGTGCAGAGTTTGAAGCCAGAAGCGCCAGATTGTTTCTGAATGAAAAAAAGAAGAGGAGGAGAAGGAGGAGGAAGAAATAAAAAGGAAAGAAAAGGTTATGACTGCCCCCCAGGCGTGGTGCAGGAGAAAGTTTATTATGATATGAGGGAGACAAAGCCAGAGGCAGACACATCTGGGAGAGTCTAGAGTGGTCATGACCCTGAAACGAAGGGAGAGAGGGAAACCAAGTACAAGAGAAAGGTACAAAAGGGGGTGAAAGGAGTGGGTAACCCAAACGTCAGGATTATACAGGGAGACGCCTCTGGGGGAAGGGCAGCCCAACCCGTGGCCTGGAGAGTTCAAGGTAGAAGACCTGTACGCCAGCCACGCCTCATAACAGGACTGAGAGAGGCTGGGAGAACCCGGCGGCCAGGTCCGCTTTGAAACACTGGCGGCTCCCCGTTGTCTGCGGGTTAAAGTCCAAAAACAAAATTTGATATGTTAAATAGGCACCTCTTGTCCTGGAGGAGTTCGAACCTCCCCCCTTGACAAAAAGTAGCAGGGGGAAAACAACACACCTTTAAATATATATATATTTCAAAAATTACATGATTTTATTCATGGCTCACATTAAGACTTGGTGGCCTATGTCTTTAATCCAGGTACTCAGGAGGCAGAGGTAGATGGATCTCTGAGTTTAAATCCAGGCTGCTCTACAGAGTGAGTTCCAGGACAGTGAGGGCTACACAGAGAAATCCTATCAGAAAAAAACAGAACAAACAAAAAAGACTTGATGTCCATTTCCATCTCTGTTTACGATGATGTAGTAGACAGATGACCTTTATTTATACTGTTAGAAATGTTTAGTTTCGTCTACCAAAAAGAGTTCACACCTTCTATCCCAGCACTCAGGAGACAGAGGCAGGTGGATCTTTGAGTTGGAGGCCAGCTTGGTCTACAGAGCAAGGACAGCCAGGGATACACAGATAACCTGTTGCCACACACATATTTCCAGAACTTGATGGCCTGAAGCTCCAACCCCTCCCCTTCATTGTCTTTGCCTTGGATTCTTTTAAAACTAAGCAGTATCATAAGTCTGTTAGATCAGACCCCAGTCTGTGGAGAACAGACACGTCTTGACCTGCCGTGAAGGTCCTGCCCCCTGGTGCTTCCTAGCTCCTTTTGGGTCTTGGCACACCCTTTGTACAAAATAATTGCATTGCCAAGCTACTTTCCCTTTCTTCCTGTATTCCCTTACATGACACCTGGATTATTTTCTGTTTTCTTCTAACACTACTCTGGAATTCTGAGATTGGTTCATGGGGGTGTGGGTGTGATGTCAAAATGAGGCCTCACTTTTGCACAGAGTCAGCCATGCATCTGCCCAAGGCCCACCTTCTACTTCCAGCTTTCAGAACAACCACCACAACAAAAGCATGCTTTCGGGGTTAGTTAGTGTCAAGATTTCTACACTCTTGTGTGTTTTTGCTTATGATTTCAATGTCTCAAATGCCCCCAAGCAGGGTACTGAACTGCTGCAGTGTTACTCGGCCAGAAAAGACCATTTACTGGAGGAAACATGGCTCAGATAAGCGCCCGGCATGCACCACTTACCTCACTACTGCCGGGAGGTCAATGTTAATGAATCAACAGTAGATAATACAGACAGTGGCTTTAAATAGAACCACTGGTGTGAAACAAGGTTATCTTGACCAAGGGATGAAAAAGGTGTGATCAGAGGCTCCCAGAAGCCAGCCCAATGTTCTCCTGGGAAGAACAGGTCAATATTTGCTAACTTTATAGAATACACATGACTACCAGAAACGGAAACAACTACACAGTTTATACCAGCGTGTGTGCCTGTATTACAGGTGTATAATACACTGAGAGATACACATGTTAGAATATGATGAGTGGGATTGTACGTGATGTTAGAGGCTCTTGTTTTCTTGTTTTGTTTATTTTTAGATAGATTTACTGTTTTATGTATTTGAGGGCTTTGCCTACATGTATGTCTGTGCTTGGTGGCAGAAAATGGCATCAGATCTCCTGGAACTGATGTTCCAGATGGTTGTGAGTTGCTGTGTAGGTTCTATGATTGAGCCCAGATTTTCAAAGAGCAGCCAGTGCTATTTACCCTTGAGCCACCTTTCTAGCACCTCTTGGTGGCAGCGGTAGTGTTTTTGTTTTTGTTTCCTTTTATTTTGTTTTGTTTTGGTTTTTTTTGTTTTTCAAGACAGGGTTTCTCTGTGTATCCTTAGCTGTCCTGGACTCACTTTGTAGACCAGGCTGGCCTCAAACTCATAGAAATCCGCCTCTGTGAGCCTCTGCCTCCCAGAGCGCTGGGGTTACAGGCTTGGACTACTTACTGTGCCTGGCCATTGGTGGTGGTTTTTTGTTTGTGGTTTGTTTGGTTGGCTGGCTGGTTGGTTGGTTGGTTGGTTGGTTGGTTGGTTTGGTTGGTTTTTTTGAGACAGGGTTTCTCTGTGTAGCCCTGGCTGTCCTACAACTCACTCTGTAGATCAGGCTGGCCTTGTTAGGCCCAGCAAGAGCCTAAATATAAGAAGGTATGAAGAGAACTCAGGAAACTAATCATCCATCGATGCAAAAACGCAAGAGACTCTGCTTGACCATTGCACAATGGGGTCACCCTTGCTGGTCAGCTAAGAGTGACACCAGGAGACAAAGACCTTAGGTTTTTAAAAGACACAAGGCGGGAATCTCCTGGGGTTGCCTTCTTGGCCATTTAGGATTGGATGAAGTATTTAACTTTTAAAATAATTGGTCAGTTCTGGTCACCCTTAAGTCCAGTCTGCCCTGTCGTAAATATCTGATCGTCAAGTCAGTTTGGACAGTCGGTGATTTTTTTCTCCATTTAGTAGAGATCTCTGCTTGTTCTCTTCCTTATCTCTGCCCTCACAGATGGCTAATGTCAGGAACTTTTACATTCCTCGGTTCTCTGGAGAAGCACTAAGAGGCTTTAATTAACATGGGCCTAAAACTTGCAAATATAAGTTATAAGGCAATTAAAAGAAACATAGGTTACAAAGTTAGTCTGATTCTTTCAGCCTCAAACTCAATTGGCTTACCAATTGCTGGGACTAAAGGTGTGTGCCAACACAGCCCCCATTTCATGTTCAACTTTGAACTCCCAGACTCAAAGGATTCTATACTCTCAAGTTTCTTAGTAACTGTAACTATAAATACACACTACCCTGTCTGGGTGTGGATTATTTTAAAATACTCCTGTTAAAAACTAAAAAGAAGAAGAAGCAGGGGAACAACCGATATATTCTCTGCGAGAGGTTTATTAGGGGGGTACAGAGGAGGTGGGTAGTGGGACATGGGGGGAAGAGAGGGGGAAAGGGAAGAGGAAAAGGGGGGCGCCCCGAGAGAGAGAGAGAGAGAGAGAGAGAGAGAGAGAGAGAGAGAAGAGTGTAAAGAGAGGGTGTAAGAGAGAGACCACGTGTGGGGTGGGCCCTTTTAAGGGGGCACAGTAACCACACCTTCCAGGTGTGGTCACCTGGCTGGCTGGAGACACATGACATCATCATAGGTTGCTGGGCAACCCAGAAGCAGGTTGTGTTCCAAAATACTAACAACTCCAACAAAGAAATCGAAGTTGGGATGTGAATAGCATGAAAGAAACAAGATACCAAAGGTTAGAAGTTTGAGAAATAAGTTGTTTTTGTTTGTTTTGTTTTGTTTTTACCAACCCCAGAGCCTTTGCCTGCTAAGGCAAGTACTCTGCCACTAACCCACACCCCAGCCTAAGGAGAAAAAAAAATTAAGACAGGATGTCACTGTGTAGTCTTGGCTGACTTGGAACTTGCTGTGTAGACCAGGCTGGCCTTCAATTCGTAGAGATCTGGCTGCTTCTCCTTAACAAGTGCTAGGATTAAAGTCATGCACCACCAGGACTTTTAGGCAGAGGTTTTTTGTTTTGTTTTATTTTGTTTTGTTTTACTGCTTATCTGTATTCTTTATTTTCATTGGGTTTTTAAAAATATCTTGTATCTTCTTCAACAGTTTCATACAGTGTATCTTGATTATAGTCACCCCCAACTCTCCTCTCCCATTCCTCCTGGCCCACACATCCCTTCCCATCCTCCTACCCCTTGCCTTTTATCTTTTTAGTAATCCATCAGTTAGAATTGCCTGCTAGAATCTTGACTGGTCTTTTGTGGGGAAGGTCGAGGTAAGCCTTTCGGAGGCCAATAGGGAATGGCAAGTGAAGCGACAGCGACTCATCGAAAGATCCTGATCCGCTGCACACCGTGTTGATCCCCTAGGGACCCCTAGCACGCTGGCTCAAACGGATCTAAGGCTAGAGCAGCGACTGCTTCTGCCTCCTTTACGGAAGTCTCCTAAGGCCACTCCCCTCCCTCCCCTCCACCTCCCACATTTCTTTACAGTTGCACCAACCTGATTGATTGTCACTGGTACTGGAGGCTAGCGTGGGATGGTCTGATTGGCCTTTCAATTGTTTAAAGGCTGTTACACCGGATAATAAAGTTAGATCTGCACCTCTGAGTCTGTTCCCCCGAATCTGAGTCCCAGGGTTCTGTGTGGGCTCCGTTACCACTGACACCCCCCCACCCCAATGCTGGTTCTTGATCCCGACAATCTTTCAGGATTGATCTCATTCAAGGCTTATGTAGGTAATCAAGGCTGCCGTGAGTTCGAGAATGCCATGAGCTCTGTCACGTCCAGAAGGCAGCATTTCACAGCACTCCTCCCATCCTCTGGCTCTCCCTTTTCTTCTGCCCTGCCCCCCTCCCCCCCCCCCGCCCTGTTAATGTTTCCTCAGGCTTGGGCAGGCAGGAGTTAATATAGATACCCTCCTGAAGGCTGAGCACTTTCCTCTCCGCATTTTGACCAGTAAGTGAGCGTGTATATTAACCACTGCCCACTGCAGAGAGGAGCTTCTCTGGCCAGGGGTGAGGGCAGCACTAACCAAAATATTTGGAAGTAGTCTGGCCTCTTCGTTAAGGCCTATGACCTCCTGACACGCAGGCTTTTGATCAGGTTTACAGTAGTACCCGGCATGAATTCTCTCCTGTCAGACCTCAAATCCATTAAGTGATGGTGGCCTCCATAACCTTCACGCCTTTACTGCACCAGTGGGCACATCTTTCCTCGTAGGTCACTGTTGTAGCCTTCAGGGTTCGTTACTGAATAAACCCCATGTCACATTGAGAAGGTCAAGGGCAGCCTTTTGGAGCGGGTCACATCACATCTCATCTGTGAAAATAGATCTTGTGTGGAAACCAGGGGGCAGCGAGCACTTATAATCAGAGGCAGGGGGATCGCTGTGAGTTCAAGGCCAGCCTACGTTACATAGTGAGTTTCAGGCAAAGGCTATACAGTGAGACCTGTGAAACCTCAAATGAAAAAAAAAAAAAAAAAGGATTTTGTGGGATTGCTGTAAGGATTAAAGTGCGATTTACTCCCTCGACCTCATTACATGAAACAGCTGCTATACTGTGCGCAGGCGCGCTGCGTTAGAACGCGGCCGGCCAGTTCTACGGCTGCGCGCGCCTGTTTTTGCGACCGCGCTGCTTGACGGCTGCTGCTCCGCCCTCAGGTTGCCTGGTAACGGTGGGCGCGCGTTGCTGCGGGAAGGTAAGGCTGTCGGGAGGTCGGGAGCCGGCGTGCCCCGTGTGTTCTGTGCCCAGCGTGTGAGCGGCCTGTGGCGCGAGTGGGCTCGGGGCTGGCTGTCACTCAAGCGCCCCTGGGCACGGCGTCCCGCGGGCTGCGGAGCGCTGCGCTCTCGCTGACTAGTGCCGGCTGCCCCAGACCCAAGCTGGTCTGCCGTGGCCCTCAGCCCTGCACGGTCCAGGAGCTGTGCAGTGGGGAACACGGATGCGAGTGTGTTTTCAAATAATCAGGAGCCCGCGAGGGCTGAAGAGGGGGCCCAGTTGGCAGCGTGTTTCTGCTCGCCTGTAATCCCAGCGTTTGAGAGGTGGGGGCAGGAGGGTCAGCTGTTTTTAAGGCCATCCTCAGCGATGTGTCAGGTTTGAAGCCAGCCTGCGCCGCGTGTGGCCCGTCTCAAAAAGTAAACAAAATAAATGCTAAGAGACCACGAGTGAGTTTTGCCTCCACCCCTTCCTTTATGGTTTGTGCTTGGGTTGACATTTAGAAGCATCTAAAAGGGTTTGGGTTGACCGTTGGTTGTGATGGTTCATGCCTGTAGCCACAGCATTTAGGAGGCAGGAACAGAAGGATCACAAATGAGTTTCAAGCTAGCCAAAGCTGTATTGCAAGGCCTTGTGTCAGCAAAACCAATTTTTTTTTAAATGAAAATTAGTCTAGCAGATCAAGGGAAGAATAAGGGACGGACCCAGCTTTTGATGAACAGAAATATGCTTTGTGGTGCTTTGGCATCGGGCATGCCCGGGTTTGGGAAGTGAAAAGTAACAATCTTTGCAGGTACATTCAGCCCCTGAGTCTCTTTTCTCACCTGTACAGTGGGAATAAGAACAGTGGTTGGGCTGGGACTGTGGCTCCTCCGATAGATCCCTTTCTTTGAATGAGCCAGACCTTGGAGTTCAATCCCCAGCACTAGGAAAAAGCAAGTAACCGCCTTTGTAGCCAGTCCTCCAGACCACTGACCTGGTCTGGTCTACCCTGTACATATATACCTGCATGTATGTATCTGCGCTATGACATGCAACACTTGAGTCCTTGTCTCCCCAAGGAAGCCAGAGGAGGGTTACCTGATCCCCTGGAACTAGAGTTGCACGTGGGTGTAAATCATCACATGCATGCTGGGAATTGAGCCCAGGTCTTCTGGACATGCGTGCAGTGCACTTAACTCTGTCGTCCACTTGTCAGCTGTTCCAGCTCTTCCTTGGTCTGTGTTTCTCTCTGTCCTTATTGAAGTCCCTGGCTTCATGAGAAGTTCTGTGAAGCTGTCATCACACCTTGGCTAAGGCTTGTCATTTCCATCATCATCGTCATCATCCTGCCTGTATGCCATGTCTGTGCACCACATGCCTGCAGTGCCCACAGAGGCCAGAAGAGGGCATTGGATTCTTGGCACTGGAGTTACAAATGGTTGTGAGCCGCCATGTGGGTGCTGAGGATGGAACCTGAGTCCCCTAAAAGAGCAGCCAGTGTTCCTACCACATCATTTCTTTCTAATGGTCATAAAATGTTAGAGCCACCAACCTCCTCAGCCGCAAATCTCTATTGCCTGACGGCTGCTGGTTTGAAGGCTAGGGCACCCAGATCCTCAGTTGTATTTTGTCCTCTGTGAGAGGGCATGCAGTTGACTTTAAGCTCCATGTAACCTCTCAGTTTAAGTCACGTGCAGACCTGACCCTAGCCAGCTGCAGGTCCAAACCCGCCCCCCTACATACAAACACCTGACAGCAGCATCTGTCAGTTGGAGTGTATGCATTTGCATGGATGGGCTGTGGCCCAGCAGTCTTTCTGCCATTAGCTGGCAGCAGCCCTGTGTTAAACATCTAACTTGCGCGTGTGTGTGTGTGTGTGTGTGTGTGTGTGTGTGTGTGTGACATTTGTTTTGTCTCCTAGAGTCAGTGTAAGACCCAGAGCAGAGAGGTCTTGACTTCCGTCTTCCTTGGCTCCTAGGTAATTTCTTACCTGGTTAGTGGGTGTGCAGCATCTTGCTCAGACCATAGTGCACAGATGCAGCCTGTGCCTAAGCAGGACCCACAAAGAGAGCCTGCACTCTTTACCCCACGGCCCTGCAGTTATGCGGTGCCATCATTCACAGGGCCCTTTATAGGCCTCCCTGACCCAGAAGTTGCCTTGACTATAAAATGGCATTGCTGGCCCTCACCTCATAACCACCAGCTGTAACCACCAGCGCACAGGTAGTGCCACTGTGCCAGGTCCTGTCCCAAACACTGTGAGCCATGGCTTTGAGGAGCAGGTTTTCTCCCCCTTACAGAGAAGGTAAAGCCCAGAGGCCACGGGACTTTTGCCCAGTGTTTTACAGCTAAGAAGCAGCAGTGTGGAAGCTAGCACACAGCGGAGAGTACAGCACGGCCAGTCTCGTGGGAGTCTCTGCACACACCTACTGGCATTCGATGGAACGTGATTAGCCCTTAAATGACAGTGACCCTGCTGTGATTCACTGATTTCCTTTAAAAGTGGGAACCAGGCATGGTGACTCACACCCCAAATCTCAGCATTTTGGAAGTAGAGGCTGTGGAGCAGGAGTTCATGGCTATCCCCACCTACATGGTGAGCCCAGGCTCAGCCTGGACCACAGGAAACCCTGTTTCAATAAAGCAAACAAAAAAATAAACAGAACCCCTGAGAACGGACTGCCCCGGGGTGTATGATGTATCTTAAGGTTGCTCTTCAGAAGGTAGAGCTCTGACTAGACTCAGCCTGCTGAGGACACGTTCTTGGTTTTATCTTTACATCCCCAGTACCTCTGAGTGTTAGCATTTCCCAGGAGACACTGAATGTCTGTTGGTCACAGAAAAGAAAGTATGTTCTCCTTAAGGGCAGGGATTCTTAGAGCGTGTGGCTAGGCCTGGTGTCACCAGCTTCAGTAGAGATGATGATAGCACTGGCTCCTTGGAGGTCTCGGTGTCTGACATCCGCCTGGTGACCAATCAGTGCAATCGTGTCCCTGTTACATGGCATCTTCTAGTTCATTGTTTTTACAAATACTCTGCTTTCCCCCAGAGACCACGTGAATCTGGTTCTGAGTGTGCTGGCCCTGTTGGTCTGTGGTTACTGACTGGTCCTCCTCTCTCCTCTGGAGACGTGTTACCTTTGAAAAATGGCGGAGGCAGTCTTCCGTGCCCCGAAGAGGAAACGAAGAGTGTATGAGAGCTATGAATCGCCACTGCCTATCCCCTTTGGTCAGGACCAAGGGCCGGGGAAGGAATTCCGGGTATTCCGAGCTGAAATGATTAGCAACAATGTGGTGGTGAGGGGCGCAGAGGACATGGAGCAGCTATATGGGAAGGTAAGCCCAGACAGCTTCTGGTTCCTTCCTGGTGACGCCCTGAGCAGCCCCCTCCTGCTCCAGGCTCGTCCCAGAATAAAACCATAAGCAGCGGTTCTAAGTGAGGCTGAAAACGAGGCATGCCCATCCACAAACCCACATTCCAACGTCACACAGGGTGAATCGGTGTATATTAAAGACAAACAAGTAAGTTATACAAGGGTACTGAGTAAAAACTGAAGCTCACCCCACTGCCTTCTGACCCTTCCCAGAGGTCACCACACAGTAGCACAGGGTCTAGCTCCTAGGAAGAGCCAGGGCCTGTGCAAAGGTCTCCAACATCTCTGCTCTCCTTGCTGGGGACTTGCTGGATGAGGACAACTTCTAGTTCCAGCAGCTATCAGCTTCAAATGACACTAGTGGCTTGCTTCCCCTGCCCACCCCAGCCCTCCCCCCCACCCCCCATATCCTTTTTATTGCTCGGACATTTTAAAAACCAGCCTGGCCGGGCATGGTGGCACATGCCTTTAATCCCAGCACTTGGGAGGCAGAGGCAAGAGAACATCTGTGAGTTCAAGGCCAGCCTTGTGTACAAAGCCAGTCCAAGACAGCCAGGGCTACACAGAGAAACTCTGTCTCGAACAACGGGAGTGGGGAGGACCGGCCTGGTGGAGAGATTGCTCTGCAGTTAAGAGCAGTGGCTGCTCTTCCAGGGCCCCCAGGTCCTATTCCCAGCACTGTTATGGAAGTCCACGACCATCTATAATTTCAGTCTCAGATGATCCAACACCCTCTTCTGGCCTCTGAAGGCACCAGGCACACATGGTATACAGATAGACATACATCCAGGCAAAAGACTGATACACACACAGTTTAAATGAATGGATCTTAAAAAGTAATTTTTTTTAAGCAGACTGAGGTATAGCTTAAAGCTATGATGATCACTCCTCCTAAGGGTACCTTTAGTTCAGTGACATTATAAAGTTGTAGAGTAGTTTTCTACCACCACAGTCCAGTTTAGTGTTTGGTTGGTTGGTTTGGTGCTGGGTTTGGGCCAAGGGCCTGGGATTCTACCTCTGAACTGTACCTGCCATCCCCACTGGAAGGTACATAGCTGTGACACTGAAACCTGTTCCCACTCCCAGCTCAGGACAGCTGATGGGCATCCTGCCCTCTTCTACCTTCTCTAGAGTTTACAGTAAGGTCAGTGGCCTCAGCCCTGGGGCCCTGGTACACTCGGGCCTCGTTGGGTCCTGTCCGCCTACAGCTCCCTGCTGAAGCCTTTGTTCCACAATGTGTATGGTGAAATGAGGCTTTTCACATGCTGGATAATTTTTGATCATCTTGTTATTTTTTTTTCTGTTTATTTATAATCAAAAGCAGGGAAAGTATGTATCTGGGGGAACCAGCAGGAGAGAGAGGGATACTTCCATTCCAGAGTAGGAAAAAAAAAATCCAAGAAGGCCTTTGTCTGCAGTGGGCACAGCTCCCACTCCCAGGCACACCGAGTTCCTGAGCCACGTGTGAGAAGAAGCTGCCCCTGCCTGTTCGGGTGCCTTCAGGATACCAGACACAAGCCAGAGCGATGCACCAGGAGATAGATGAGCCGGTACTGAGAGCCTAAACACATAAATAAAGTACACAAGGACCTAAGTTCAGACCCCAGCACCCGTGGGAAACAACGCTGATCACACGCAGGCATGTGCACACATGTACCTTCGCTCCCACATACGCATACATACACCTGCACTCCCATATGTGCACCTACACATACATCCACACGGGTACACACAGGCACGAACGCCTACATATAAGGCATGCACACGTGTGCGCGTGCACACACACAGTGAAGTGGGAATGTGTGTTCATTAGAGAATCAGGGAAACACGAGGCCGATGAATAGTTCTATCCTGCTGCAGTTGCACACCCACCAACTGAGCATCAACCATGTTTTCTTCTCGGAAGGGTTACTTTGGAAAAGGCATTCTTTCAAGAAGTCGCCCGAACTTCACCATCTCCAATCCCAAGTTGGCTGCCAAATGGAAAGGTAAGCCATGCAGCCGTCATTCGGCGCTCACGCGCCCTGGTAAGATGTTCAGTTCCGGAAGAGGCAACGCCGACAGTGCGCTTGCCTGGAAGGGCAGCTACAAGGATTGTTATAAAACAGTTATTTGTCCGATATTAGGGTTTTCTTAGAATGTCTCACTACTAGCCCAGGCTGGCCTTAAACTCAGGATCTCCCATGTGCCAGCAAGAGGATCCTTATGGTTCTTGAAAATGTGTTTCCCTTCTGGAGCGGCTAAAAGTCTTACTCACAATACAGGGCCCTGACTTCAGTCCTTGCTCCTCAAGAGACAGGAAGTTATTTGGGCTTTTTTATCAGGCCTTGCCTGGCAGGATGCCGTGTGTAGGAAGTTTTGCCACCCGTGTTACTGTCAGAATGAGCTCGGTGTTTTATTTGCAGATGTGGAATTGACAATAACCATGGCACTGTGAAGCATACTAACGTGGGGCTGGTGGTGAGACGGCTCGGCAGATAAAAGCACTTGCCACGATCCTTGTCACCTGACTTAGAGCTCCTGGACCCTGTGTTACTCAGAGTTCTCTAGAGGAACAGGACAGCATGTATATATGAGATATATATGTATATACGTGGGGGCTATTCATATATATATCCAATGGTGATAAATAATAAACATATTAAATCCCACACACATTGGAGTGGCTTCCAGGCTGTGGTCCAGCTCCTTCAACAGTGGCAGTCTTGTCTCTGGACAGAAAGTTCAAGAACTCAAAAGGCAAAAAGAGGTGCGGTAGGGCCCAGGATAGAGGTCAGGCCTTGGAAAGCCCATCGATGACAAAATCTGAGTATTTCAAAGTAATCCTTCTTTTGTAGAAATATTAGGGGCTAGAAAGAGCACTTACTATTTTTAAGAGCACTTACTGTTTTCACCCAAAGCCCAAGTCTGGCTCCCCAGTCTGAACTCCCTCTCCAGGGGGTCACACTACATCTTCTAGCTCGTGCAGATGCGCACACACATACACACACACACACACACACACACAAATAAGATTTTTAAGTCTTAAAGGCAGTTCACAACGGTACACACCTTTAATCCCTGCATTCTGTAGGCAGAGGCAGGCAAAAGTGAGTTCGAGGATAGCCAGGCTAAATAATATGACCCTGTCTCAAGATAGATAAATAAATAAATGTCTTTTTTTTTTTTTTTTTTTAATCAATTGACTAGGTGTATCCAATTGTTATATAACTACCTTGGCAGTAGCTGTCTTAGGCAGCAGTCACCCACTGTTCAGCCTTCATGGAAGAGACTTTGTCCATTTTTCTCCTGTCACAGTACCTCTGCTTCATAAACCACCCCAGAATCCATCTGTCTTTCACAGCAGATTCATTGTCTCCTCCCTAGGCGTCAAGCTGAGCAGCCTCCTGTCAAGCCCCAGCCTACAGATGAGCTGTATTTCAGTCAGTGTTCTGTTGGCTGTGAAGAGACACCATAACCATGGCAACTCTCATAAAAGAAAGCATTTAGTTGGGGCTGGCTTACAGTTCAGAGGTTTAGTCCGTTATCATCATGATGGGAAGCATGGCAGCATGCAGGCGGACATGCTGGAACAGGAGCTAGGGTACTATGTCAAGATCCACAGGCAGCGGGAAGAGAAAGAGGCTCTGGGCTTTTTGAAACCTCAAGGCCTGCCCCCAGTGACACACTTCCTCCCACAAGGCCACACCTCCTAATCCTTTCAAATAGTGCCCCTTCCTGGTGACCCAGAAAGTATCTAAATCTATGAGCCTGTGGTGGCTGTTCTCATTTAAACCGCCACAAGGCTGAGTTTGGGGAAGGAGAGAACTTTCCTGAAGGCAGAATGAAGGGGGACTAGGAGTAAAAGCTGAACCATTGAATGACCTGAGAGACACTTCAGAGGAAAGGGCTTGTCCTACCTGACACCAGAGTTGGAGCTGGACCCCCCAGCTCTGTACCCCAAACCATACCACCAGCAAGGGCCTCTCCAGCCCCAGAGGAGGGAAGAGGAAAGCTAAGCTCACGCACATAGCCAGAGCATTCTGCCGGAGGAGCTTTCCCCTCACATACTTGTGCCTCTGAGCTGGGGCTCTGAGGGTCCATCTGAGCCAGCAGGAGGGTGTGAGCGCATGAAGGACGGTGGCCCGGGGCTGCCTGTGGCCGATAGACACAGTCGCCATCCAGCTGTGTGTTGACTGTGTGGATCTTGAACTTACCTGTCTTAGTGTTAGTGGGGTTTGTTCCCTCTAAGGAAGTCTGTCTGGAACTAATAGAACATCTTTCTGTTCCAGGTGTGCAGACAGACATGCCTATAATCACCTCGGAGAAGTAAGTGAGGGTGGCCTTGGCTTTGGTGCGGCTGTGTCTTCTGGGGTTTGGGGTTAGGTAGTCTGTGATAACGACCCTTGTACCTTTGTTTTCTCCTGATAATGCTTGAAAACTGAGTCTGAACTTAATGTGGCTCAAATCCCATCTGAAATGTGTTGCTTATTCAGGTTACTCGCCCAAAACACCAACTGTTGTCATGTCTAGATTGTGTTTTAAAGTCCTGAGATGCTGGGACTTGGGTTCCCCTCCCAGCCGGTGTGGGTCCTGCCTCCTTGGTTGCTTTTCACTACACTACCATGGTGCTTTACATCACCGAAGTCCCTGTCAACAGCTTTTAGACATTTTGGAAGCATTTCCCCTGACTCCACAGACACCCGTATGATGCCCAGCTAATCTCAGCATATCCATGGTCCTGCCCATGCAGGACTTCTCCCAGATTTTCCCCTCTACGTCCCCTCACCACCCCCAATAGTGGGCCTGTGGCCCCCTTCTCTGTGCCATCTCTCACAGGCTTGGGTTCAGAGTCAGTTCTAGGACATCAAGGCCAGACCTTGCATCTCTCTGTAACCTGGACTTAGTGGTCCCTTGATAAGACCAGGACCAAGTGGTGGCTCAGGCCTGTAATATCAGCATTGAGACATTAGGATTGCTGTGAGCACAAGGCCAACTTGATCTACATAACGAATTCTAGTCTAGCCTGGGCTACAGGGTAAGCCCCTTGTCTTGTGGCCATATTGTCTTGCTGTGATAAAAACCCATGACCAAAGCAACTTGAGGAGAAGGGAGTTTATTTGACTTATTTTTCCACATCACAGTTCATCATAGAAGGAAGTCAGGGTAGGAACTCATACATGGCAGGAACCTGGAGGCAGGAGCTGAGGCAGAGGCCATGGAGGGGTGCTGTTCACTGGCATGCTCCCCATGGCTTGCTCAGTCTGTGTTCTTATAGAACCTGGGACCACCAGCCCAAGGATGGCACCACCCACAATGGGCTAGTGTTCCCTCACTGATTAAAAAAATGCCCTACAGGCTTGCCTCCAGCCCGATCCTACAGAGGCATTTTCTTTATTGAGATTCCCTCCTGTTAGATAACTTGTAGCTTGTGTCAGGTTGACATAAAACTAAACAGCACACTGCTTGCTCGTAAAACAGAACAGGTATCTTTCATCCCAAACCTCCTTGTCTGCATGCTCTAGTTCAGCTCTCAGACCCTTGCCGAGTCCACAGTGATGGTCACACTTTCTAGCCCGCAATGGCAGCCTGGCCTCCCTGTGCCCTGCTGGCAAGCACAGTCTAGGGAGGGGCTCCCAGGCTAGGCTTGGGGTGGGGCTTACTTAGAACCTGGCAGAACCTGGCCACAGTGCACAGATCACTGCACTCAAGGCTAGGATTCAGAAAGAGGATAGGGGCTGTGAGGACCCCTTCTAATCAGGCTCACTCTGTAGATGACGGGGGAGTCCCACCTCCCTGAGGAACGTTGCTCATCAGCACTGCAGTGTCTGCAGTGTGAGGGTCCAGAAATGCTCCCTCAGCCTATGGCTGTGTCCTTCAGCTGCCAGCCCAAAGGACCACAGACCCAGTGACTTAAGACAACAGAAATGGATCTTTGGTTCTAGAAGCCAAAAGTCCAAAATGCAGGTGTTGGCAGGGCTGCCTCCCTGTGGACGGCACGGAGGACCTCTGCCGACAAGCTCAGCTTCTGGGGGTGCCTGAAGCTCTCAGTGTTCTTGGCCAGTTCCTGCCTCCAGCTTTCTGCGTGTGTGTGTGTGTGTGTGTGTGTGTGTGCACAACTTGTAAGGTTCCATCTAAACCTAAGGTGCCAAGATTTTCATTCTGTGCTAGTAAGCTAAAAGAACACACTTCCTTCCTAATTAGCTACTTTGAAGCATTAACATACTCTTAAGTTCTTAGCTTTTTCATCAGTACTAACAAAATAAGCTTATGTGAATGTATGTGCAAATTAGATTTTTAAATGTATCCTACATTTAGTTCCACAATTGGATCTGTGTGTGTGTCAGTATGTTTGTCCTTGTCTCTCTGTGTTTCTTCCTTCTGCTAAGTTCAGCAGTCTGGATGACCTCATGTTAAATTGAAAAAATACAAAATAATGGAATAGCTCTCCCATGACTGAGTGGGCTCAGCTCCAGACTGAGAGAAATCGACACATGAGAACAATAAAGCAACTGCTCATGGCAGTGATGCTGGAGTATGTTGTGCAAGAGACGCTGTGCGTGTGACAGACCTCTCTCTCTCCTGTCTCCTAAGTCCTCACCCTACCCCATGAAGAGCCTTCGGTCCTCTTGTTATCCATGTTCTGCGGGTGAGGCGCTGAAGCATGGGAAGTTAAGTTCCTCGCTCCAGGTTGGAATTGGGCCTGGAAGAGCTGGCTCTGGAATGGCCCAGATAATAAGTGGACATGGGTCAGTCGGTCAGATAGAGGAGGAGGTCTGGCCAGTGGGAGAGGCATGTTCAGGGCCTGGAGACCTGAGAGATGGGTTCTTGCAGCCTTCCGTGAGTTTGCTTCTAGTCCTAGCTGCTGCCACCTCCTCCTGCCCTCTCCCCTTTGCTGCCTGGCACCTGCCCCTGTCTGCTCTCGGCTCTCTTCCAGGACTTGGCTTTTTAAGGAATTTCCAGCCAGGAGGAGATGACCGCTCTGGCACCCACTTGCCACACACACGCAGAGTATTTGTTGTCTAGCTCTTTCGTCTCCAGTCTCAACTGGGATTTCTTCCACAGTGTCCTGTGGCCACTCCTGTTGAAGTATTTAGGCTGTCTGAGGTAGACAAGGCAGCAGTGCAGTGGCTAGGGCGTGTGACAGGAGAGCAGAGCGGCGGGGGTGCCTGGGGCTTAGCGCCGACTTGGAAGACTCGGGTCCAGAGCTACGTGTAGCTTTCAGTGCAATGTGTCCCGAGACCAAGGGGGCTGTTCTCCGCCGCCCCTGAAGCCCTCTCAGTAAGAGAACAGATGTGTCACTTCTTGGGTACATCTGTGCCACACACTTCATATGCCTCATTCATCGTAGCCACAACACATTGGCACATTGAGTGTGTAGGTGCGGCCCTGAGCCTGAGAGGGGAGGGTCCCACAGCAAATATGAGACTCCATGTGGGGCAGGGATCTGACTTCACGCCTGCCCCGCCCAGGCCGCTCCGTGAGATGGAGTACAGCCCTGTGTGCTTGCTCTGATCTTCACAAACGAGGGGCAATGGCTGAACCTTGCATTAAGTGGCTCTTTCAGTGTGTTTTTGGTTTTTACTTTTTTTTTTTTAATGCCTGAGGGATTACCATATAGCCAAGGCTAGTCTAAAACATGGAATCCTCCTGCTTCCAGCCTCCTACTTGCTGGAATAACATATTTGCACCACTGTGACTAAGTCACATTTTTAGGTCAAGGATTCTGATATATCTTATAGATCCCTTCTACAATGAGGTACATTGACACAAGAGTTTGTGTTAAAATGACAGAGGTGCAGGGACAGAGAGAGGCTTGGTGGCTAAGAGCTCTAACTGCTCTTGCAGAGGACCCAGGTCCAGTTCCAGCACCCCCATGGTGGCTCACAGCCATCTGCAATGGGGGAGTCCAGGACCCTCTTTTGGCCTCCAAGGACATCACATGCCTATGATGCACATATAGCAACCCCCCCCACACACACACAAATAATAATAAAATCAAGTAAATAAACAGGTCCATAGAGCCACAAAACCTCTAGAGTCGATGCTGCAGTTGCTAGCACAAGAAAACTTTGTTTTAGATCTTTTTGGCATTTCTATTGTGTGTTCAGGCCACAAGGCTACCATGTTCCCTGATGATGAAAGGTTGTTCATAACAAGATCTCTGCGAGCCAGTAGGACTAGTATCCCCATTTTTGTCGGGGAGCAAATGGAAACAGAAGCTAAGTAATCTACATAGTGGTAAATGACAGAGTCCAGGCTCAACCCCAAATGTGCAATGCCGGATTCACCACATCTGTTACCTATCCTACAGGTTTCAGTCTCTGTTGTTTGTTTGTTCTTCTTTTTTGGTTTTTCAAGACTGGGTTTCTCTGTGTAGCCCTGGCTGTCCTGGAATTCACTCTATAGACCAGGCTGGCCTTGAAAAGAGATCTACCTGCCTCTGCCTCCTAAACGCTGGGATTAAAGATGTGCACCACCACCCGGCTATGTTTCAGTCTTTAAATCTAAGATTCAGCCAGGCCTGCTGGCACAGGCCTGTGATACCAGCTACTCAAGAAACTGAAGCAGAATTAGCAAGTTCAACTCAGAGAGACCGTGTCTCAGAACAAAAGAGAGAGAGAGAGAGAGAGAGAGAGAGAGAGAGAGGAAGGAAGGAAGGGGGGAGAGAGAGAGAGAGAGAGAGAGAGAAAGAAAGAAAGAAAACCAGGAATAAGGCTCCACCATAGAGCATTTGCTCTTGCTTCTGGCCCTAAGTCCAATTCCTAACCAGCAATAAATGAATGAGTCAAAGATTCAATTCCCAGAGTACAGGATGTGCGTTCATATGTGTGTGGGAAACCAGTGGTGCCTAGCTTGGAGTTGCAATGAGCCCAGGTGAACCAGACATCTGTCTTTCCGGGTGCAGAAGCCAGGTTGTCTGCTGGACAGTGTTTGCACCCTGATATATTCGGGCATCGGAGCACACAGGTGAAATAAGGGGAGGAACAAAATTCCACATGTCTTCTCCGATATGGCTAGAGTCACTGGTGTTTGCTGCTAATGCTTTGGTCCACAACATCCCAGCAATGTCCTGACACATCCCTGCTGTCTTCACCATAGACTTTGTACCATGGCAAGGGCTCAGCTCTTTGAGTATAGAAATTTAAAATACTCTGGGGATTATCAAGGGGGATTTATGTTTGAATATTTGCACATATGTATGTGTGTGATGGCTAGTCTTGGGTGTCAGTTGAGCATTTCTTATGTCAGATTGGTCTACAGGGCCATTTTCTCAGCTGTTAATTGATGGAGGAGAGCCCTAGACCACCATGGGTGGTACCATCCCTAGGTGGGTGGTTCTGGCCTGTATAAGAAAGCTAGCTGACTGAGCTAGAGAGCGAGCCTTTAAACAATGTTCTTGCAAGGCCTCTGCTTCCGTTCCTGCCTCTGGGTCTTGTCTGGGCCTCCTGCCCTGGCTTTCCTTTAGGGTGCCTGTATGCTCTAAGGTGAAATAAATTCTTCCCCCACCAAGTTGCTTTTGGTCAGAATGTTTCATCACAACAGATACGAACTTGAACTATGTATAAAGCAAATCATTTCCAGTGCTGCTCCTGGTCACTGTGAAAACTAGTGATTGAAATTCACTTTCAGATACTAAATAGAGGGTCTTATATTATGAATGGGGTATCTGTCAGAAACAGTGTGATAGCCAAAGTTAAAAATAAGAAAAGATGGATCCTAGTAAAAGGCAACATTTTGCCGTATTTACCAGCATCTCTTGGTTTTAAATTACATTCATTTTCACACTTTGCTAAATGGGGGTTAATTTTGTCAGAGTAAATGAGTGACATCAAAGGGTCATCGATGCATGCTTGTCGATGTGATGGAGGCAAGCTCTGCCTGTAGTCCGCCCTTCAGGAAACTCGGCGTCTCAGTAGGCCGCCTTGTTGCTTTCTTGGTTCCTTTGTTGTCACGGGGTTGACTTGAGTGTGGCACTGACAGTGTTTCTGTTGCCAGGTTTCAGCATCGAGTGGAGTGGGCCATGGATTTCCTGCGTAGACAGGGCCACAGTGAGAGCTCTGTGCAGAAGATCCTCACAGACTACACAGAACCGCTTGAGCTTCCTTTCAGAAAGCGGAAAGAGGAGCGCCCACAGCATGACCCACCGAGCTCTGAGGCTGCTGCCTCCCCAGAAGGCAGAGTGGAAAAGGACAAACTCTCTGTGATCACTGGAGGCGCCGCACAGTCAGGTGACCCTCTGGGTCCCAACAGGCACTCAGACTGCCCACAGGAGGGGCCCGGCGAAGCCACATTCGCTGTGGCCAGCCCATCCAGCCTTAATGGGCATGTGGTAGAGGACCCCACAGTTCTGCCCCAGGTCCCCTGCCATGGCCAGGAAGCCTTCATTTCCCGGGATGGCCTTTGGCCTGAAGGCGGCAGCCAGGCAGCAGGAGAGAAGAGGGCTGCTCACGAGTATGTGCTCGTAGAGGGAGACCTGGGTGATGTCCAGGAGGAGGAGGAGGCGGCCCCAGATGAGAAGGTATGGAGAACAAAGTACCATGCTCCCCTCGTCTGGGCTTCAGTTACAGTCAGCCACAGTCTGAGAGCATTGCTGTTGTCTTGTTTTTTTAAGGAGGGAGTCCACATTCATTCATTATTGTTCTCACTGCGATGGGTAAGGGTCCCTCTCCTTTACTGGTCACTGTTGTTAACCTCTCCTAATGCAAACTTTACCCTGGCTGGAGTTGGATAGGATAGGATAGCCATGGCATCAGTGCTACGCACGGTTGAGGTATCCGCTGAGGTTCTTGGGGCATGTCCCCTGGAGATAAGAAGACTCTCAGTCACTTCTCCAGAGCCATCTGCTGCTGGCCAGTAGGAGATGTCAGCGCAACCAGATGCCCTTCACTTGCCACTGGACAGGCCAGTTGTCACACTGGGCCTGTCTGATGCTTCTGAGGCCAGCACTGAGGCATAGCCCCAGCTGCATAGCAGTTTAAAAATTCAAGTTTAAAAAAAATTTAAAAAGAAAAAGTAAGTTAAAGCAAGACCAGTAATTCTTTGCCTTGTCTGGGAGAAGAAACACAGTGTTATCACCCTGTCTCAGGCACAGCTAAGACAGTGAAGTTTTCCACACCTAGGTTCAGACACACAGCTTGTGAATGGAAGACACCAATTCAGCAGTGCTCTGCAGGGAAAATCCACAGAATTAGGTTAGCAGGAGAGAAAGCAGAATGTCCTTTCCACGTAGGCTATACCACCACACCCAACTCAGTATACATGAGGCAGGAGGGTGGGGAACTCAGGCTAGCCTGGACTATGTATTCCATTGAGTTTTTCAAAAAAAAACTCAAAACGTTTGGGAATTTAGTCTTTATGACAGATGTGTCCCAGGTGGCTTATTTATTTTTTTATTTATGTACTTATTTGTAGTTGCTGCAAAGAAAGAGACTGGTATGCAGAAGAAATCCATTCAGGATCTTTGAGTATCTGCAGCTCAGCCTAGAAGAGGTAAGTGTGGATCTTGCTGTCTCAGCCCCTGGTGAGCTCAGCTTCATGCACTGTGCACCTGAGCCCACCTCGCAGAGCAGTTCTGTATAGAATGCTAAGGGTTGAAATCACCTGCCGGGTTGTGATCCTGAGCCTGTTTCATCACCTAACAGTGTGTTGGGCTGGACTGTAGCTTCATGAAATCGCTAAATGATGTATGAGATCTCTGGGTTCAAACCCTCAGCAAGAAAACAAAAGGAGTTTTGACCATCTAAGGGGTTTGCATGAGCTCTCCCTCCCTCTTCCTTCTTTCCCTGTCTTCCTCCTTCTCCTCATCCTCCTTCTCCTCTTTCTCCTCTCCTCCTCTTCTACTTTCTCCTCCTCCTTCTTCTGCTTCTTCTTTCTAGATAGGTTCTTGCTGTATAGCCTGGGCTAGCCTAAATTCACAGCTCTCCTGCCTCAGGTGTGCTGGGATTAGGGTATGTACTACCATCCAACTTGAGTCTTTTCTTTTCTCATCAAGGTTTTAGAATATTGTCAAGTTTTTCTATTATTTGTTTGGTTTTGTTTGTTTGTTTAGAGGCAGGGTATAATAGGGTAGCTCTGGCTGCCCAAGAACTCCTTATATAGACGGCTAGCCTCACACACACAAGATCCCCCAACAGCCTCCTGAGTGCTGGGATTAAACGTGTGCAGCACCATACCCAGCTAGTTTTCGTCAGCTTTTTTAAAAATTCATCTTTATTAAGATGTACTTAGCACACCAGTTTATTCATTTGAAGTATGTAACTCAGGCATTGGTGAAAATCATTGGCAGAGTATCTGCCTGTTATTCACAGGCCTTGGGTCAATCCCCAGTACTAGAGGTAGATGGATGGATGGATGGATGGATGGATAGATAGATAGATAGATAGATAGATAGATAGATAGATAGATAGATACCAGTTCACCTGGTGTGGTCACATGTGCCTGTGGTCCCCAGCTACTTGGGAGGCTTAAGAGTAATCATTTGAGCCCAGAAATTCAAAGGCAGCTTGGACAGCAAAGCCAGACTTTTTCAAAAAGAAAGAAAAAAAGGAAGAATAAAGTTTTTTGCATTGCAAAACCTACTGTTTTTTAATATGCTTGTGTGACTCTGGTCACGTACTGACTGATGAGTGCGTGAGTCCATCCCAGGCATTTCCTTCTGCAGAATCACTTAGTGTGCTCCACTCAGTGAATTAGCTGCTTTCTAAGCATCCTTCTATACCCTGCATCACAGTGCCTCGCTGATGCGGCCCTCTAGCGTGTGGCCGCCCTTGGTTGAGACCCTCCCTTCTTGCTCCTGTCTTTCTGCTGAGGGAGGCAGTGGGCCCTTCCAATGGTCATTTCAGAGCTGTCTTTAAGCCCCACCCCACCCCCATTTCCTGGTCCTTGCTTCTTCCTTCCTTGCAGGAGGTTAGTGACACAGAGCTGAGCAGGGAGGAGTGTTGGGGACATCACCCTATCTTTTATGTTTTCACACAAGACTGATAGTCTACCCTGAAATTCAGTAGCCACTGGCCACATGTGACTGTTTTAATTTATACTAATTAAAATTGCATAAGATCAAATGTCCATTATCCAGTTGCCCCAGCCACAATTTTTGTACCCAACAGGCACCCCTGTGCTGGACATCATGTAGAACCTTCTGACATTCATGGAGAGGAGAGGCTGGGGTAAAATGAGAGGAGAGTCCAGCCTCTCCTCTCTCCGCATTCCCTTTTTCTTCTCCTTGGTGTCCAAGCATTAGACTCCATCCATTTGAATAGCTACAATCTCCACACAGAAATCCGTGATTACTTTTCACTGCTATTAAAATATTGATCATACCTGTAAAAATGCTTCTGCCACAACCTTCTGAATGACTTTTTAAAGACCTCTGGTTTTTCTCCATCACCGTATTTAAGGCCAGCTCCTCTGTACACTCATGTCAGAAACTCCCTGGGGTGGCTCTGAGGGTCTGCTCCTGTGCTGGTAGGGAAAAGAGAGGGTCCTAGCGTTGCTCTGCCCCTGTGTTGCTTCTTAACCTTCTTTTGGAATCATGGGACCAGCTAAGAACGTGCTGATGCGGCAGCAGCCAAGCCAGGGCTTTGTGTGTGCTGGGCAAGAGCTCTGCCACAGAGCTACCCCAGCACAAGAACAAAACAATTTAAACAACAAATGTCATACCTGGTAGTAAAAGGTATTATAAGGTAGTTCAAAATGTAAGAGTGAAAAGATTGAGCCCAAAGAGATAAAAACAGACCATAGGTAGATGGGATTTCAGTGTTCAGTGAAAACCTCATTTCTAGTCTGTGAAGAAAGACAGTGGAACCAAAGTTCAGGGCAGTTAAAGAAAACTATGGTGGTGGCCAATGCCTGTATTCTTAGTGCTTGGGAAATGGAGGCAGAAGGATCAGGAGTTGAAGGCCAGCTTTAAACCATACAAAGTTTATGGCGAGCCTGGGCTACATGAAACCCATTTCTCAAAGATAATACAAACAAACAGAAAACCCAACAACAAATACATTACGTGGCTTTGCCCAGTGAATAACTTCTAAGAAACCGTGACATGCAGATTACATGCCGGGGCTGGGGCTATAAAACACTGAAGAAAAAGGTGAAAACTAAAATTTCAGAAATTAACTAGCAAACACCACACATAAATGCAAATTAACTCTTAAACTTAAATGATTACCATAATTATTTCGCTTCCACACTCTAACTGGTTTCATATAGGTTTGTTTGTTTTTTTAACTTAAAAATAAATTTAAGTTAGCATACAAAGTATGTATGCTTCATTATATATTCATTCATGTGTGTCGCTATATTTTAATTCTAATCTCATTATCTTCTCTACTGTACTCAGATAAATATACTCACTTTTCTCACATGGATCCCATCAGCTTCTCCTCTTTCCAGTTCCCCTCCAAGAACATTTCATGCTTCTCCAACCAACACATATACATTTAAATGTAGATTCTACATTGGTGGAGGAGAGGCAACTAACCTGTAGAATCTGAACCTGGCGTGCTTTTTGTTTGTTTGTTTGGTTGGTTGGTTGGTTGGTTGGTAGGATGGTTGGTAGGATGGTTGGTTAGGGTTTTTTTGTTGTTGTTTTGAGACAGGGTTTCTCTATGTAGCCTTGGCTGTCCTGGACTTGCTTTGTAGACCAGGCTGGCCTCGAACTCATATTGATCCACCTGCCTCTGCCTCCCTAAGTGCTAGGATTAAAGGTGTGCACCACCACACCCAGCTGAGGCTGGCTTATTTTGCTTTACGTAATGCTCTCCATTCTCCTGTAAACATCGTATCTTTTCATTTGTTTGAATGAAATCCCAGTGATTTTATGCACCATGATTTATTTATCCTTTGCGCACAGTAATTATCTTTAGGTGGTGAGAGACTCCCTTTAAGGCCTATGGCTGACTGGTGGGGGAAGAGAGGGTGGTGGTGCCTTAGAGGAATGACGCAAATAGGGGTGTGACCCTCCTATTGTGATCTCTTGTTCAGCCAGCATTTCCTGAGGACCTCCTGTGTGTCTGGCAGGATAGATGTGAGCAGGAAAAAGGCCTCATCCTTGTTCTTTTGGTGATCTGCAGTTGGTTCAGAGGAAGTGAGGTTCAAGTAACAGCTCCTGCCCCATCTGCCTCACCTGTATCATGTGCTCCAGGTACCCTAGAGAATGCCGCTGTGGTTGTTTCCATTTCATGGAAGAGGGATCATGCACAGAGCTGCGCCTCTAATCGGCCTGTGATTATGTGGGCCCAGCTCCAGGGCTCAAGAGGAAGTCACACATAGTGAGGACAATGGAATAGTGTGTGTTCTAGTCTTACGTTCCATGTGCACGGTCTAGTGTCTTTGTTAAGGACCGATTTGTGTTTTATCTCCGTAAGTCCTCATCTCACCCTAGATTGTGTTGTGACCTCTCTGACTGGGAAAGAAACTGAACCTCAGGCTGGTTCAATTCCTTGCTCAAGATCCGTACTTGAACCTAAGCCATCTGATTGCAGAGCCTGAACTCTAAAGCATTTGCTTTGAGCCACCAGTGATAAGTGGAATAACCAAGATGGCATTGATCAACGTCATAACTCCATGACATGGCATTTGCTTAGCATGCCTGCAGCCCAGGGTTTGCCCCCCCACCCCGACCCCGCCATATTAAAGATGCAAGTGAAGCCAGCGGCGGCGGTGCATGCCTTGAATCCCAGCGCTCAGGAAGCAGGGGCAGGTGGATCTCTGAGTGCGAGACCAGCCTGGTCTACAGAGCAAGTTCCAGGACAGCCCTGGCTACACAGAGAAACCCTGTCTCGATAAAACAAAAATAAAAAGATAGAAGTGAAGTTATAGACAAAGATAAATAGGGCTGGATGTGATAGCCCACACTTTTAATCCCAGGACTGGGAGGCAGAGGCAGAGAAATCTGTGAATTCTGGGTCAGTGTGGTCTATATATCAAGTTCCAGTTCAGACAGGGATACACAGTGATACCCTGTCTCAAAAAAACAAAAAAAGACAAAGTAGGGAGAAAGTACTTGCCTCATTAACATAGCACATACGAGGTAGCATCCTTTGGTTTTCTGATGGATGACATCCCAGGATGTTTTCCTCAGAGGGTGATAGTGAAGATCACATGCGATATGACCTGTGTCAGGTGCCTCTCCTGAAAGACATGTAACTACTTGCACGTCCTCACCAAGGATGCTGGCCTCCCTGGGTGGCATGGCCCCAGCTTAGTTTCTGATTCTCTCTGTTGTCCTGATGCAGAATGGCAGGTACTTTTGTTCGGTTGTTTGTTGTTTCCTCTAAATTTAAAATGAGCTCTAGCAGAATTTGGTTTGATCATAGCTTGTAGAAAAATAAGGGGAACGCTTAAGGGGGAAAAAATAAAAATAAAGATCTTTCAGATGTGCTTCCTTCTGCTCCTTCGGTAGAACAATTCTCTTTTGAGTTTGAGTTCAGCATCAGACATCACATTAACTTAACACAAACATAAGACGCATGCCATGTCTCTCCTGGCAGGGTTTCCAGTCAGCCAGTCAGGGCTGCCTCACTTCCCTTCTGCATAGCTAGACGTCTTCTCTAAATTGGTAACCCTATCATAAATTAAGAAGAATTCACAGTAACTGCATCTTGTAAGTGGCCTTTGTCCTTTCTTCTGTTGGATGATGACAGCTGTCACTCAGATGTGCTGATAGTGTCTTCCACAGCTGGCTTCTTGCCTGTCCTGCTCCTGAACCGTGCCTTGCTACCTTGCATGGCTTGCTACCATGCTGATGATTCTTGTGTTCTCTCTCTGAGGAGCTTCCTTTAGGGAGTCATATTATCACAGAGCTAGGCTGCTCCATAGCTTTGGAGAGCTCTGTCTTCAAGATCTGGTTTTCCAGTGCTGTAGGCCCTAACCTGAATAAATTGTCATAGACAAACTGTCATCAGGCTTGCCTTTACCTTAGCACCCAAAAGAAAGCTTGCTACTGATGCCAGCTCTGTAGATCTCCCTCCCCTGCCTGGTGAGAATTTGATTCAAAATAAAATACCCCAGTGAGGGTGAAGAAATAATGGTTAAGAGCACTGGCCCTTAACCTCAAGAGGACCCAAGTTCTGTTCCCATCATCCACATGGTGATCCACAACATCTTTTACTACAGTTCCAGGTGATCTGAAGCCCTCTTCTGGCCTCCTTGGATCCGTGATACACACATAGTGCACATACATACGTGTAGGTAAAACACCCATGCACATAAAATAAAAATAAAAACAATTTAAACCACCTCAGAAAGGTTTGAACCCAGGTCTGCTCAGCCCCATTCATCTTCACTGTGACTCTCTGAGGCTGACTCTTTTTTTGCATTGCACCATTCTGAACCAAGAAATGCAAATTTGGCAAAAGTGAAGTGAACTTGTCCACCTGAGGACAGCTTTATCTTTTCCAGGGTATCTCTGGTCACTCTACTCCATCCCAAAACTGCAGTATTCAGTGTTAGGAAATGGTGGTAGCAAGAGTGAGACCAAAGTAAGATTGCAGGAGGTTTCATGGGCAGTACTGAAAGAGAAGTGCCTCAGGACATGCAGGCCCTGGAGAAGCGAGCTGAGGCAGGTGCAGAAGCCCCCGGTGGATCTAGCTGCCTGGGCCTAAGCCAAGGCAGGGACTGGGTGGGTCCCTTTCACTCTTCCAACACAAGCCCTGAGCCCTCACCAGCCCGGAGCTGGACTGTAGGCAGAGGGAGCAGTGTCAGTCTGTGTCCTGCCTGATTTGATCTTCTCCTTAGAGAGGGGCATGGACAAAAGAAGCAAGTGCCATGGGAGAGACAAGCAAAAGAGCTGCTGGAGCCGGTGGTGAGGTTAACACAGCAGAACGCAGGAGTGGTTCTCGGAAAAGCAAGAGTGGAAAGGGCTGGGCATAATCCCAGAGCAGGACTGGGCCACCACCTCCTGCTCTAAATAGTCTTTGTATGAAAAATAACTGTCTTCTAAATCAAAACTGAGTGAGAATGTCGATCCCTTTTTGCAGATCACTGTGAGGTCTGGCTGTGATGGGGTCTGCTGTGATCTCACCACAGGCTCTGGGCTATTTTTCCACCACCTGTGTCTTCCCCACCTAGCATAAATGAGTCAGATAGCTTTGAATTTGGCACCCAGAGCCTCCAGACAGCATCGGCCAGTGGCTCCGAGCAGTTCCATGGAGGTCACTGGGCTGCTAGGCACTGCACCTCTCACCCATGGACATTTCTGTACGGTTCAGCTTTCTGGCCACTTGTTGCCATGTGGGCCCCACATTGTGATGGGAGGGGACAGTGAGGGAAGAAGCCAGGTCCTGTTTATACAAAGAACCCTCCTGCCCTGCGCCTGGAGGCAGAGGCTGTTTATAATTAGTTGTGGGTAGCATGCCTCATGCCTTTTTAAATTCTTCGATGTGAGAAAAGTCAGGTTGGGATGTAGCGTGGCACAGTAGTTGAAGCATGCAGGAGGCCCTCGGTTGCCAGCACTGCAGTCAGTAAAACACAGAGTAACTGCAGTGTCACAGTAAGCCCATCTCCCGGGTCCTGAGGATAATAGATCCTGACCGCCCTGGACAAAAGCCGCAACACATGGCTGTTGGGATTGTGCTAGGGTGTGGAGGCATGCTGGCTTCGTCAGAAAGCTATTTTTATTTCTGTTCGGTGATGCTGGGGTGAACCACGGGCAAGCCAGGCATTGCTTCACCCACTACGCCTCACACCCACCCCTCTGCCTGCATGTGTGCCTGTGCACCAAAAGAGGGCACCGGATCTCACTATAGATGGTTGTGAGCCACCATGTGGTTGCTGGGAATTGAACTCAGGACCCTTAGAAGAACAGCCAGCATTCTTAACCTCTGAGCCATCTCTCCAGCCCCACAGCAGTGTTTCTAATGAGAACTTTCCCTGCTCTGTTGTAGGCTTTCTTCCTGGCGTATGCCCTGGGATGCTTAAGTATTTACTATGAGAAGGTAAGTTTCTGTGCAGACACAATCTCATATACTCCCGTGTTTGTGGAACCCTTTCCCATGGAGCTTTTAAAGTGACTGTGTCGACTTTGACTGAAGAAGTAAGAATTGCCCTTTTCCCATAAAGCTCCGACTAAGCCTCAGTTGGGCAGTTCGGGAGGAGCAGGGTAACCTTTTAGCTTGTGTCTCCCAGAGCCTGGGGGACATGCAGCTTGTTATGTAAGGAGAAGGAAACCTGGATGGGAATGGTATTGGCGTCACCAACAAAACACAGAGTTGCAGGCTGGGTGCAGCTCGGGAGCAGGGTGCCTGCTTGGCATGTTTGAGGCCATGGTCCCATCCCCAGCATTGCAAAAACAATCAACGTTACCACTATAAAGTTGCTACGCATGCTGCGTGTCAGACCCTTGTTTGCTCTTTCACATTTTGGCTTCGTTTTTGTTGGTTTTATTTTTAGGTCTCTAGGCATTTTTCTTGAATGTCTGTACACTCCATGCAAGCTTGGCGTCCACAGAGGCCAGAGAGGGCATTGGGTCCCCAGGCATTTGTGAGCCACTATGTGGGTGCTAGGAGTGTGCTAGGATACATGCTAACCACTGAGCCATCTCTCCAGACCTTTGTTTTTGTGTAGGAGTCAGGATCTCCCTCTGAGGCCTAGGTAGGCCTGGAACTCACTATATGTAGCCTAGGCCGGCCTCGATCTTGAGATAGCTTTCCTACCTCAGCTCTGTAGTGCTGGAATTACATGTGTGAGCTGTGGCGCTCAGCTTGTCTGTTTGGTTTCCAATCCTTTCCACCTCTTGGTAGGAGCTGCATTAACAAGCTACCTGAGGCTCAGAGAGAACAAGTAACTCAGCCAAGGCCACCTGGCTAGTGTGGTTAGAAGCAGCTGGTAAACCTCTGTGTGTGTAACTTCAGTGTCTGTGGTTTCACCTTTGCCAGGGTGTTGCCATTGCTGACCTCTAGACAGAAGAAGCAACAGCAACTTCTTGGTGGACATTTTCTTGCCCTTTTTGAATTTGGAACCTTGCTGATGTAATGCCTATTCAAAGTGCTTAGTAAAGAAGAGGAAGGGAAGCCGGGCAGTGGTGGCACACGTCCTTAATCCCAGCACTTGGGAGACAGAGGCAGGCAGATCTCAGTGAGTTCAAGGCCACCCTGGTCTACACAGTGAGTTCCAGGATAGCCAAGGCTAAAACAGAAAAACCTTGTCTTGGAAAAAAAAAAAAAAGAGGAAGGGAGACAAAAGGCAACAGAAGTGTTGTGTCTGCGTCTTAGGGGTCCTCAGGCTCCCTGCCAGGCTCCACCTTCTTGGAGAGACTTAGTGAGGGACTGAAGCCACACATGCATGGACAAAAACTAACCCTATTACTGGGGACAGAGCCCGGGGCCTCATTCACACTAAGCACGTGTTCTACCAGTGAGCTTCTGCCCAGCCATGTTTGTGGAATTAGAGCTTAGGCTGAGCAGAACTGAGCATACCTCACTGAGAGACCGCAGAAGAGTTGATTCTTTCCAAAAACAATGGAACAGGCAAAGATACTTTCCACACCGGCCCAGTTACTTGTGACTGCTTTCTAATGGAACCTGGGAAAACATTCCTGCTCTGTTTAGGGCTCCTCGCTGAACACAGCAAGGCAGTAACTGTACTCACTGTCAGGCGCCCTGGACACAGCGGGGTCATCACACTCTACTGTTAGGTGGCTGTTCTATCTGAAAGCTGAGTTGGAGCCAGGGATCATTTTGGGTGTTTAATGGAAATTTCACTTAACAAATTTTTTTGTTTTCCTGAGGCTGGCCTGACATTGCAGTAGCTGCTCACTAAAGGGTCTGTGGATGCAAGAGTGTCCTTCCCCAGATCCCCTCCTCTTGCCATGGCCTCTGGCCCCTTGATCTTTGCTGTTTCTCATTCCTCAATGTTAGCCTTTCCTCTCCTCTCCCTGTACTCCTCCTCTCCTCCCTCTCTTAAGGATGGAGCCCAGGGCCTGTGTATGCTGAGCCCATGCACCATCGCTATGCTTCCCCCACCTAGCCTAGAGTTTTCCCCACCCACAAGAACATTTGTTTTTTTCCTGAGGCAGAGTTTCTCTTTGTAACCCTGGCTGTCCTAGAACTCCCTTTGTAGACCCCACTGGCCTCAAACTCACAGAGACTGACCTGCCTCTGCCTCCCGAGTGCTGGAGCAATTTTAGTAACATGCACATAGTTTATCTAACTGCAGCTACTCAAGAGGGCCGGACTACAGCTCAGTGGCTGGGCCCTTGCCTAAGCATTCACGCAGCCTTGTTTTGTATACCCAGCCCTGCAAGGGGAAAGAGTATGATTAACTTAACATGACCCAAATCACTAAGGCTGCTTGTTTTGTTTTCATATGCTGACGTGGACCTCACAGTAGCACTTGTGTTGGGAGGAGCCACACAGAGTGTTTGTTCACATAGGTAGCAAGGGTCAGGTCTCCTGAGGGAATCCCTCTTGTTTGTCTCCATTGCTGCTGCAATACCAGTCTAGATGTCTGCTCCCTTACTGAGCAGGAGTGAATGCATGCAAACTGATGTCTTTCTTAAAAACAACCTTAGGAGCCCTTGACAATAGTGAAGCTCTGGCAAGCCTTCACCGCCATCCAGCCCACTTTCAGGACGACCTACATGGCCTACCACTACTTCCGAAGCAAAGGCTGGGTGCCCAAAGTGGGGCTCAAGTACGGAACAGATCTGCGTGAGTAGCTCCTGGTGTGTGCGTGGCAGATGTGAGAACTGGGTCAGCCCAGTCCACCTGGGAGGTCAGGTCAGCTCTCGTGCTGTTTATAATATGAATACCATAGTGGGTGTTTGCATGAGATGGGCCAAATCCAGAGAACAAGAAGTCAGTGTGTTGGGGAAGCGTACAGGCAGATGCAGGCTTTCCTAATCATAGACAAGAATTCTCTGGTACCTGCTGCACCTCAGCAGGTGCTTGTATGATTTCAGTCAGACCTATTTTCTTGCATTTTCACTCGTCTCATCCTCTAAATGACACCAGTCCGGGAGCTATGATGACAGCCACAGGGGTTGTTTATTGAGCACGTGCTGTCAGGCACGGTGCTGTACGTTCCTGTGACACTCCTCATGGCAGCCCTTTGCTATTCTGTATGCCGCTCTCGCTCCTTACTCCAGGGTGGAGAAGAAAGGCCGTGTGTCCTCAGTGGTTTCCAGGGCCAGTTGCTTTCAGCCTTTGGATTCTAGCACAGGTTCATAGGCACTCCTACATGTCACTGCCTCCCCAGTGATCCTGGCGGGGCCGGGGCACGGTCAGGGAGAGTTGTGTGTCTGGGAAGGGCTTGCTGGGTAGAGCAGAAAGCAAGCAGAGAGGTTGACACAGGACACGATCAACAGGTCTCAGGAGCCACACAGAGGCAAGAGTGTGGAGAACATGGGCCCCAAGGGAGTCAGGCTGGGACCAGATCCAGGACATTTTGGGGTGAAAAGTCTTCAAAGTGACCTAACTTAGCCTCTGAGTGCTGTCTTACCAATCACTGAAGAGAACCAAAATGGAGGAGAAACTTGTTGGTGAAGCTGGGCTTGACACACCCACCAAAAGAATGGATGTGACACTTGTACATAAAGGAACCAGGTGGCTTCTAGGCACTGGCTCGTATTTCAGTGTGTTCAGTGTGTCTGGTGGAGGCGCAGATTGAGAGCCCTCCTCTGAAATGTTTGGCCACAGAAGCATTTGGGGTTTGAGGCACTTATATAGGATGAGGTCTCTCGGGGAGAGACCTGAGTCTAAGCCGAGACGTCACCTGTGGTTTGTGTCCACCCTCAACACTAGGCTGTACTAAACACTCTTCATCTTTTTAATGGTTTAATGCTTGGTTTCTACTTGTGGCCCATCAGCCAGCGCTCAGCAAGCTTCAGATTGGGGGTCAGGGGTGGAGCTCGCTGGTAGGGCTTTGGCTTTGCATGCTGAGGGCCCTGACTGTGATCCTCAACAAGAAAAAAAATAAGATTTTGAAGTGTTAGAAATTAGATTAGTGATGCTCTCCCATCCTGAAGAGCAGGCGCACTGTGATAGCCCCAGGGAGATGAAGGTGTCAGTGACCCTCCAGTTCTGGGATCATTTCTTAATAAATCACCAAACCCCATTTCCATGTGGGCCATATGAGCGAGTGCTTCCTGAGTCTTTTCAGAAGTGTTTGTGGGGCTCAGATAAAAATTTTAAAGTATTTGAGAGCCCCGAAAAGTTAGAGCTTTTGAGGTCTGAAGGATGTCGCAGTTTGTTCCTGAGCCTTTTTAAATACCCCAAAGAAAGTCGGTGCAGCCCTTAAAGTTCTTATGCTGAGGCTGGAGAGATAGCTCGGCAGTTCAGGGCACTGGCTGCTCTTCCAGAGGACCTGGGTATGAATCCCAGTATCCACATGGCAGATAACAACCCTCTGTAACTCCAGTTCCGGGAACCCTACTTCCTTTTCTAGCCTCTGTTGGACACCGAGCACACATGTGGTGCACAGAAATGCATGCAGGCAACACACAGATAAGCATATGTATGTATATCTAGAAATAACTAGATAAGTAATTGCTCTAAAATAGGCTACGCTTAAGCTGGTGTTACTAAAACTCTTTGCCAGGGTGGAGACATTAGCAGTATCTACCATTCTCCTAGTGTCCCAGCGAGGAACTGATACATAGTTCTGCCAGTTTACTCCGGGGAACCAGTCATTTGATTGGGCTTCCTTGTAGGTAAGGGGCACTTACAGTGGTGTGGGTACTTCTCCCCTCCTCCAACAGGCCACACCTAAAAAGCCTTTGCCCTGAAGGGATGAGGGCTCACCGGAAAGACCCATAAATGGACCCCTGCCCCATCCCCCATCCTCTAGTCTTCCCAGGCCTGCATACCCTAACCCCTCCCCTAGGCCACATGGAAGTAAGGCAGAGTTGCATACAATAAGTTTTAGAGAGTGCTGGAATCTCAGGTGACCCTCTCTGTCTCTTCTCCATAAACAGTCAACAGGCATGGCTGGATGATCCTTTTCCAGGGAGGCACAGCCCAACTCCCCAGGGAGTTGTTTGGCTCAGAGGACAGTCACTCACAACAGCTAGAATCATGGGATAGTCCTCAAGGGTCACCAGCGGTCCTGAAGTTTTTTTCTGGACTGTGGTTGCTAGCTTGCTACGTACCCGTCCCTCTAGGGGAAGGGCCCCTTTTGTTTCTTTCATCCTAGAGGTTACCAGCAGATGGCTGATGGCGTGAACTGGGCTCAAGTTGCTGGAGATAAATTTCAAGATTAGCTGTACTGGTCCCAGATCCTGTTTGTGCAGGGGATGGCTGTGTTTTGTTTCTTTCTGACTTCCTCTCACTCTCACTCCTGTGATCACAGCCACTCCGCCCACCTAGCAGGTCTCCACCATTCTCATCCTAAGGGTGAAATGTGAGTTGAAGCAATCAGCAGGGCTGTCCAGTGTATTAGGAGGCAGCATGGGTAACAGAGAGAGCTCATGGGTTCACAGCCAGCTCTATCTCTTAATGCCTGCATGACCTCAGCTGGTCTCTTAATTTGCCTGAACCCTGCCTTATCATACCTTGTGATGTTGATAAAAACATCTTTGTAGAGCAGGTCTGAGAAGGGCTGGCCGGCTGAGGTGCGTTCACATGACTCACAGTTTAGTCAAAGCACAGTGGCTCCCCCAAATGTGGGGTAAAGACACACATTTGATTCCAGACGTGGACTCAGTAGGCAGAGAAAAACCTTCATTTTCCTTGGATGCTTCATTTTTGTTTTGTATCTTGACATGGAGTTTCACTACATTGCCCAGGCCACTCTCAACTATTGAACAACCCTCCCTGCTCAGCCACCTCAAAAAGTGGAGGAGAGTTGTTCGAATGCACTTGAATGGTCACTTGATGGGAACTGAGTTGAGAAATACCGAAACACAAAATATAGGAAATGAGTACTCAAATGGCAACCACACGACCACAGAAAACAGACTACAAGCAGCAGGCTGGGTGAAGGGCTCCTGTAGCATTCTGGGGAGTCCTGAGCTGACTCCAGGATCACTGTCTCCAAAAAGGAAATTGTGTACATTTCTCTAGTGAAACAAGCTTTGCTTGAACTTTCCTCTGTCGGGGACCGAGGGGGCAGCCAGTGTCACAGGGCTAGCACATGGCAGCAGTAATAGCATAGCTGTAGCTTACTTACTAGATTTCCACCTTTGGGGCTTGGCCATAGTATTCATTGTTCATTTATAAACCTCAGGCCTAGGACTCACCATAACATTTACTTTTGTTTTACCTTAAATCCGAGGGACTCTGACAGGTACTCAGGGTCTCAGTGTCTCCATTTTAAAAGTTGCCTCATCTTCAGCACAAGTTCCCAGGGTCACTCCCTAAGTGCTAAACTCTGGACTCCAGAGGGTTCTGGGTCGATCCACACATGACACAGTTCAGAGCAAGGTTAGCTGCTCAAGGACCGAGAGCCTAGAGGAAGCTAGCCCAGCCCCTGCCTGAGGGGTCTGCAGTCCTCAGGCCCAGGCTTCTTCAATGAGAAGCTCTTTTTGGTCTCTACAGACTGGCTTCACCACTTCCTGTGTCAGATCCCCATGAGAAAGACAGACTGGTAGCTATGGAGTATGTGGTTATGGACCTTTTATAGCCTCTTGGCAGAATTCCTTATTTATTTATTTATTTATTTATTTATTTATTTATTTATTTTGGTTTTTAGTCATTAGTGTGTGCGTGAACTCAGGTTCTCACGGGCACATGCCATGGTGTGGGCACAGTGGACTCAGGCATTCGTGGACACATGTGCTATGTATAGACAGTCATACCAAGCATTTTTTACCGCCTGAGACATCTTGCCAGCCCATGCATGCGTGCAAATGACTGCAGGTAAGCATGCATCAGGAGGTCGGAGAAAGATGTCAGGTGACTTTCTCTGTCATTCATTACCTTCTTGCCTTGAGACAGGCCCCTCAGTGAACCAGAACAGAAGCTGGACTGGCTGGACTGGCCAGCAAGCTCTTGGGATCCACCTACTGCCACCCTGTGGTGCTAGGGTTACAGACATGCGCAACTGGGCCCCACTTTTTATGTGGTGCTGGCAATTAAAACTGTCCTCACACTCAAACAGCACGTGCTCTTAACCACTGAGCCCACTCCCCAGGTCCTGAATTCCTACACTTGACTAGCCACAAGGCTGAGAAGTGATCCTTGACTTCCCTGAAAATTGTTCAGCTCCAGCGCAACACCTGCCGCGCACTCAGTAGACAGAGCCCACCCTCACTCTGAGTTTGGTTAATTTGGAACGAGTCACAGATGCTGTACATTTTATGGAGTTCGTATTCTCTCTACCACCTCACACACATGGAGAAAGACAAGACCCACTCGTGGCTAGGAATATGGCCTGGGTGAGCAAATCACTGCACTCAGTCCCCAATACCAGAAGAAAACCAAAAAGATTGGCTTGTACTTAACTGGGAGCTGCTTGCGTGGTGGACAAGGGTGTCCATGTTTGGGCAGCAGATTTGACTAGCTTCTTTGTTTCTGGGGAGAAAGAGTTCGGATCTGAAGCCAGGCTGCGGGGCAGAGAGCTGGGTGTTTGCTTGCTCTGCCAAGATCGTGACAGGTTAACATAACATCTCTTTCTCTCTTCCTTGTAGTGCTGTATCGGAAAGGCCCTCCATTTTACCATGCAAGGTTTGGAAATTTTTAAAATAAACTACTAGAAAGAACACAAGGAAATACCTGGCTTTGGGTCTAATTTTCAGTGTCTCAGAGGTAATTAAAAGTCATATTCTTAGCTGAGCAGTGGTGGCTCTTGCCTTTAGTCCCAGCACTGGGGTGGCTGCAGCAGGTGAATCTCTGGGTTGGAGGCCAGACTGGTCCACAGAGTGAGTTCCAGGACAGCCAGGGCTACACAGAGAAGTTCTGTCTCAGAAAGCCACAAAAGAGGGTCATATTCCTTGGGCTGAAGAGATGACTCAATGGCGAAGAGCCCTGGTTGCTCTTGCAGAGGATCCAAGTTCCGTTCCCAGCACCCACGTGGTGGCTCACAAGAGGATCCAATGTCCTACTCTGGCATCCACAAACACCAGGCATGATGCACAAACACAGATGCAGGCAAACACCTATACTTACTTTTAAAAAAAATTTTTTTTTTAAATTTTGTGTGCATTGGTGTTTTGCCTGCATGTGTGTCTGTGTGAGGGTGTCAGATCCTCTGGAACAGGAGTTACAGATAGTTGTTAGCTGCCATGTGGGTGCTGGGAAATTAACCCAGGTCCTCTGAAAGAACAGTCAGTGCTCTTACCTGCTGAGATATCTCTCCAGCCCAAATACCTATACTTATAAAAATAAGGCATATCTGTTTAAAAAGTCATGTTCCTGGCCAAGTGTGGTAGCATGCATCCTTAACCCCAGCACACTGAAGAAGAAGCAGGTGGAGCCCTATAAGTTTCAGAGTTTCAGGTCAGCCTGATCTACATAGGAAGTTCCAGCTCCACAGTGAGACCCTGCTCAAAAAATAAAAATAAAAAATTAAAAATAAAGGATGTTCCTACAGGCTCCAAGCTGGGCCTGGGGTACAGCTTGGTGGTAGAATGTTCACAGGAGGCCCTGGGTTCCATGATCAGCTCTGCAGGAAATAATAGCACACTGGCTTTCTTGTGCTCTACACAGAATTAGTATCCCGGATCTCTGTGTCAAACACCAAGTTAGTCTGTGTATAGTCCTATCCAGTGAGTATGAGTATCCAAACAGTCCCGTGACTTTACAGCTTCCACACTAGGAAAACTATCTCTATTCCTTGCTCTCGGTAAGCGAGCAATCAGCCTGAAGGGTGGCAGCTTCCTGACCAGTTGGTCATTAGTCATTCTCTCTAGTGGGCTAGGCTGTTAGCAGCAGGCGATGTGAAGTTCTTCTGTCTTAGTTCTTGGTAGGACACACTGATCTCTGAACAAGCTGATACTGTGGCTTTTCCAAAATGCCCCTCTTGCCTTCTAGCTACTCTGTCATCATTGAGCTGGTGGATGACAACTTTGAAGGCTCCCTCCGAAGACCTTTCAGCTGGAGGTCACTGGCTGCCCTAAGCAGAGTCTCAGGGAACGTCTCTAAGGTAACACAGTTGCCTGTCACTTATCCATTGTTTTCCTCCTAAACTTGGTAGGATTTTTTTTAAAGTGGGGATGTGGGGGACGGAGAGATGGCTCTGTGGTTAAGAGCATTGCTGCTCTTGCAGAGGACCTGAGTTCAGTCCACCACATCAGACAGCTCACAACCACCTGTCACTCCAGCTCCAGAGGTTCTGGCTCCCTCTTCTGGCCTCCACAGGCACCTGCACTCACATTGTACGCACAAACACAGATGCACACATACACACATAAACAAAAATATGATTTGTTTGTTTGTTTTTCCCCCAACTCATTTAGGGCTCAGTGGCTAAGAGCTCACACTAAGCTTCCTTCCAGAGGACCAGAGCATCGACATCAGCCATCTCACAGCTGCCTGTAACTCCAGCTCCAGGAGAGCCAACTCTATCTTCTGGCCTCCACAGGCACCTGCACTCACATGGACATATCCACACACAGACATGCAAAGATAAACATAATTAAAAATAAAATAACAAAAATAAAAATTTCAGTTATTTGTACAACTGAGAACACACCTGTAACCCCAGCACTTGGAGAGTGGAGGGGGGGGGGTGTTCATGTCACGGGTCTGAGCCAGCCTGGTCTTTCCCCGTCTGGAGGCATATGCAGTGTGCTGTGTATTTTCCACCTTAGATGTGTAAGCAGCTTGTCTGCTTCGTCACAGGCTCTCGTCCTCTGCATTGTAAAAAGCCAGGTCTTTAGTAAGAGCCAGATTCAGGAAGCAGGAGGTGTGCCCCGTGAGTCTGCACTCCACAGTGTAGCCAGCGTACACAGGACAGGTGGGATGCCTGCTTCCCTCCCCGCACACTGACACGGGTGATGTTTCTTGGTGGGATACAGAAACTGTGCCTTCCTTTCTCATCAGGAGCTGATGCTGTGTTACTTGATTAAGCCCTCCGCCATGACTGACGAAGAGATGGAGACCCCAGAATGTATGAAGAGGATTCAGGTTCAGGTGCGTGAACGTAGAGGCAGCTCCACAGCCCATCTCAAGAGCCTGTGCACCCACCGCATCCTCTGCAGGCCTACCAGGAGTGAGCTTTCCTGAGTGACAAAAGCTTCTTCTGGCCTGTAAACCTCTCTCTCCCTCTTCCTGCTGAGCAGATTAGACTCGTCAGCCTCAGCCAGTCTATCTGTAGGCCAGCCAACAGCCAGGCCAGGGTCCCTCACAGGTCTCACTCCCAGAGACCAGCCGTCTCTCCCTCCTCGAACTTCTCGCGTGACTTCCTTCAGTGCTGAGGGTGGAACACTCCTGCTCTGCCCCGAGCCTCGTACCTCCACACATCCCACTCCCATGGTCCTAAACTGAACCAGACACCCTCCAGTAGTCCCGGCTGCTTTCCTCTGCTGGGGCTGCCCAGCTCATGGAGTCACCAATGTAAATGTCTCTGTGCCCTTCCCCACTGCCTGCTGCGTGCAGGACTTCCTTGCTTCCCGCACAGCCAGTGTGCCCTCATTTTCACCTCTGTGTGTGCCTCCCTGGTGCCAGTCAGATCGCCTTGTCAGTGTCCGGGGCCCCAGTGCCACCTCCCTCCATTTGTTCTGATCTTCTCTAGGATGGTGGTTCATAAAATGTCAAAGTCTGCTTGTCACTTCCATGGCTGACCAGCAGGTACTAGTGTATCCCAGACCAGGTCCTGGGGTCAGGCACTCGCCTTGGCTGCTGCTGTGTGCTGGGAGGCCAGTTCAATGGTGAGAGGACTACCCCATGTGAGGGTTGTGGTATGCCTCACGCTCTCTCCACTTTCAAACCTAGGAAGGGAATCCCTGCAAACCAGCTCCTTGTGACGGGCAGCTGTGACATCACATGCTTGGGACTCCCATTTCCATTTCCAAACTCCAGCCCTCTTTTTCTCGGTTGCAGGAGGTGATTGTCAGCCGATGGGTTTCTTCACGAGAGAGAAGTGACCAAGATGAGCTATGACCTTTCAAGCTCAGAGGCCACAGTTCACCAGCAACTTTGACTGTGTAGCATCAGTTTGCCTCCAAGGAGCTTCAGCACATTTAGGGATCACAGGACCCCATATTCTGTTCAAATGGAAAATATGCTCCTGTGGCTCAGCTCACCAAAGGACTTCAACCAATAACCCAGATGATGGAGAATCCATCGATGGTCTTAAAATACTGCGTGACTAATGCATTCTCAGTGAACTCATTATTTGACAGGTTTGTGCATCAAACACAAAATTATACAGTATTAGCTATTAAAATGCATCTTGCTTTGGGGAATTTTTTATAAAATAAAAATAAGCGGTGAAGTTTTTGGAGAGAGAACAAATGCAGTTAACAGAAGAATGTGACATCATTACCCTCTTCCCATGGGCAGAGAAAATGTTGCCTGGGGACATATAGGCATCTTACTCAATTTTTTTGTATTGCCATAGTGGAATGCCTAATGCTAAAAAGCATACAAAGTAAAAAGGCTTATGATTTTCATGGCTGCAAAGTCCAGACAGCGTGGCACAAGTCTGGAACTTGGCAGAATCATAATGTGCTAGAGAAATGAAAAGGGGTGTGAACCCAAACAAGAGATGGGGATGGGTGCCACGGACCAGCCCAGTCAGGCTCCCTGCGTCCTTGGCAAAATCAGAGGTTTGGATGTCAGGAAGGCACAGTTTCAGGTGAATGACAGTCAGAGACCACACTGAGATGGTTTTGACCCTGCTGTAACTTTACTAAAGTCAGGCTAATAATTTTATAGTAATTACATAAGGAAACACCTTAAAGTTGGCATATTTCCCAGAACACTTAGATTTTTACCAAGAATACAAAGTTTACATTTTAACTCAAAAATGTAGTCAAATATAAAACAGTGCCCACAAGAAATCTTGGCCTGAAAACTTTTTGATCAAAGCAAACAAAGGAAAAGAAACCTCAAACTGCAGTTTCATTATTGCTAACCAATGAAGAGGAAAGTCGGGAGCTAAGTCAGATACCTGCCAAAATCTTTCTCTGTATTAAAATCTAAATACACCTTTGTTAACCATCCTCCCATATGTCTATAAAAGATTTACGATCTTCCCTAGGAACAAGACGCTAAAGGGGGCAAGCTCGAGCCAGCTGTACTTCTCATGCTATTTTTTCCTAAGAAGGAGCCCATTATTTTTTTACTATTCTTATAATGCTTTTAATACTAAATCTAATTTATTACTTTTCTTAAAACTACTTTTCTTCCGCCCTATTCTTGTTAAAGCTTTTGGTAATCTATCAAAAATATATTTCCTTGAATAGTTAATTGTGCTGTTTCAGGAATCATAGAGAAAGATCAAAAAACTCATTAATCCAGCCCCACAACCGCAACCGAAAAAGCATAGAGACCCTAGACCGCATCTTTTTAACTAAGGTGGTCGGGGAGACCTGCTATTGACCTCCAGGGAGCGAATTTCTGAAGAAAGCGTGTCTCCCGCCCTGTAGCACAATCTGTTGATATGCTACACTGGCGACACTGGAGTGGGTGTAGCAGATGGGGACTCAGCTCTCTGGCTAGTCTCTAGGGAACCAACACATCCTTTAAGAACTTAATTCCCTACAAGTGTGAAGGTGGTGACTTGAGTATCTTCCTTGGAGAACGTGCCGCTCCAGTACTGCTGATGGGTAAATTCAGCTTCGACATGTTTTGGTGGGGACGGCACACATTCACAAGATAGCCAGCCAGGGATGTGGTGGTTCTGTGAGGGTGGGTGGAGAGCCACAGTGTGACTTAGTGACAGTGTAAGAAAAGTGTCTGAGGTCCCAGGCCCAGGTTCAAGAAACTGATGGACAGTGTGGGCACTTGATCTCCAAGTGGTCAACTAAAGCCATCTTTGGAAGCTAATATTTAAAAAGAAGACATGTATGCTAATCACCATGACCCATGCCCTCCAGCCTCCTGACTCCATGTGGTCTGCTCATGGTCCCAACTCCTAGTTCCTTGCTTCTGTCCAGGCCTCACTCCTGCCCTCACACACGTGTTAGGCCAAGTGAGCTCAAGATCATGTCCGGCGTGCAGCTTCTCCCTGCCGCAGACTCCCATCAGGCATCAGTGGACTGCGCAGAGGTGCTTGCTCCTACCTCCTATTTAGCATTTTTACCATCACTGCTTCCCTCAGGCTCCTGAGCAGACATCTCTTGTGCTTTTCTGTTGTTTTGAATCATCACTTTTCAGAACTTGTAAAATCAGACAGAAGTTTGGGGAGCCACCTCCCACATTTCACTCAGGCCTGCCTAGATGCATGGCAGTGTGAACTCTCCCAGGAATTCCTGAGAGTTGTCACCCTGTCACATACCATCTCAGGTGCCTTGAAGGTACTGTGGAGAAGCATCCTGGGCTGGGCTGGGGCACAGTGGGGAGCGAGCCTGCTAAGTGGAACCTTGGGTTTGATCCACCACTGGGAAAGGGGAGGGCAGAGAAGGGCAGTGTTCAGAGGCGCCATCTCCTCACTTGGTTTAGTTTGCAGCTGCTGGGGACTCGGGCCTTGTTTGTGCTAGGTCAGGGTTTACCACTGATAAATCCCCAGCCCCAGAAGCAACTTCTGCTGAAACCTGTATGGAAATGTTTCTTCTGTGCATGTTTGACTTGGACATTGCAAGCCGCATGCTCTTCAGTGTTACCACAGAGCCTTGGGGTGCTGGGCTGAAACACATCAGGGATTTGATTCCAGCCAGTAGCAGTGTTAGCATACTTTTGGGGGACTTGTGCCCTTCTGAAACAGATGTGCAAGACAACATTTGTTTAAAAAGCCCAAGTTTGCTTGGTGGTGATGGCACACGCCTTTAATCTCAGCACTCTAGAGGCAATCAGAACTCTATGGGTTCGAGACCAGCCTGATCTACAGAGCTAGTTCCAGGACAGCCAGGGCAAGAATGCCTCAAGTAAATGAATGAATGAATGAATGAATGAATGAATGAATGAATGAATGCTAAAATAAATAAAGTCCAAGTATTGGACTTTCAACATTAGAAATTTGCCCTATGACAAAGACACCTTCAGGAATCTTCCACAGGTGGGAAGCCATAGCCTACCTCGGCAGAATTGCCTCCCAAGACCCTTCAGAACCTCTGCTAATAGGACTCTCCTCCAGATGGGCTTTTACTAGAAATGCCTCGAGGTTGAAGGTCAGAGGACAACTTTCAGGAGTCAATTCTCTCCTTGCACCATTCGGGTCCCAGGGATCAAACTCGGGTTGTTACGATTAACCACTCGTGTGGCCTTTCCTAATGAACCATCTTGCCAGCCCAAACTTGTGTAACACACCAATTTATCTTAAACATTTGTTGTTTTTTAAAGTACTAGAAGGTTTAAAAACAGGTTGAACATTGTGAAAAATATAGGGATATCATGCCCGAGATACATAATAGGAAAAAAAGCACTTGGAAAGCTGTTAAAGTGTGTATTTCCTTTATGTGAAAGGCATCTAGTAGCTCGAACAGTTGGTGTCTTCGTGTGCATTTTTGAGAGCAGAGGATACAGGGTTCTGCTAGGTTGCTCACGCTGGCCTCAAACTCTTCCTCCTGATCAGCTCACCCGACAGCAAGCTGGGTAAGCTTTCACACCACGCTTCATCAGCATCCATTCTTCGTAAAGTCTGCCCGAGTGTCACACACTCTGAGTAAGTGTACTGCCACTGCCATCCTCCAGCCCCTTCTGACCTATCCCCTTGGCATATTCTGATAAAATCTAAAGGTCTGAGTTCAAGTTCCACGGCAGCACCAGGGAATGGTGCCCTCCCTGAGCCTCATTTTCCTCATCTGTGAAATGGACATAGGGACTGGGGAGATGGCTCAGGAGGTTAAGAGCGTTACTATACAGCATGAGGACCTGAATTTGAGTCCCAGCACCCAGATACACAGCCAGGCATGGCTGCACATGTGTCGTAACCCAACATCGGGTGATAGAGACAGACAGATCTGGAGTGCTCGCTAGCCAACCAGCAGAGCCAAAATGGCAAGCTTCCAGCTCAGTGAGAGGCCCTGTCTCACTATCCCAGTAGGCTCTGTCTCCAGCGAAGTCTTAGCTGTTGTATGGGATAAGTGCAAATATTTGGTATGGAGGTTCACCTACTCCCTCCACCCACCCCCAGGTTACCCACACATGGGACGTTACCATGAAACTCATGATTTTGTGTGCTGATCAAAAATTTTAAAATAAGGTAGGATCCAATCCATTTTGTGCCAAAAGACTCTCAAGAGCCCGTGAGAAAGCAGAGGCCATCTCCAGACTCACAGCCTGTGGTAGCAGGGTCTAGAACCACCTAGAAGACAAACCTCTAGTGGGGGGAAAACCCCTCCGACACAGTGAGCCGCGCATCTCCATGGGCTGAGACCCTGGGCTGAATACAGAGAAGTGAGCCTCCCAGCTGCAGGCGCAATGTGCTCAGCGGTCTCACACTCCTGCCACTGTAGCTTCCCCACACGATGGACTGTGTCCCCTCAAACCAAGAGCCAGGGAAGCCCTTCCTTCCCTGAGTGGATTTTGTCAGGTATTTTGTCATGCTATGAGGGAAGCAACTATTGGTGTCTATGAGACTGTCCTCTGTTAACCAGTCCCCGAGAGGTCCTAACAGCCGAGGAGTGAGTACGGGTGAGACAGGAATGGGATTTATTTCAGTGTGGCCAACCCCTAGGACAGACATCCAGGACCCAAGCTCTGCCTGTGAGACGCTACAAACCATTTCAGGGTGAAGTAGAGGAAGAACACAGGCAGGCCAGGTGCACTCGTGGCTACGGGCCAGGCTGGCCATTATTACCTCAGGTTGACATTACTTGAGGGGTGCAGTTTGGGTGTCCTGTGATAAGGTGTCTGGTGTTCTGTCTGCCATGAGGTGTTGGGCATGCTTTCCTGGGGTGTTGGGTGTCCTGCTTTCAGTTTGTTCTCCCTAGGATTTGAGATCATGTGGGGAAAGAGAGAGAGAGAACAGGCCAGAAAGGAAACGAAGTATGTTAGACCGGTGGCTCCTCTGTCTGAAGGCAGAGGAAGAGGGGTGAAAGACAGTTTCAAACGTGCTTCTGTTATGCTTGAGGGTTTTGTTGCTTTAATTTTGAATTGTTATTTTGTTTAATGTGTGGGTATCTTGCCTCCATGTATGTCTGTTCATCATGGTGCCCAAAGAGGCCAGAAAAGGGTGTTACATTCCCTGGAGTGGAGTTATAGGTGGTTATGGGTTGCCATGTGGGAACTGGGAATTGAACCAGGATCTCTGGAAGAGGAGAAGGTGCTCTTAACGGCTGAGCTGCCTCTCCAGCCGCTGTTATAGTTGTTTCTGTTTTGCATTGTTTAGTGTTCTTGACAAGTGAAAAGTTACTGCGCAGGCCTTCTACCGCTCGGCTGTATCCCCAGCCCTCCGTGCCCTCAAGTGCAGACGTGAGACATGCTTATACCTTCCGAGCCCGCGCCTCCCTCTCCTGCCCGCCAGTCCCTCACTCTTTTCTTTCACGTCACAAAGTCAACGTGTTCAGTACAAATTCACTGATGCAGACAGTTTTCTGTCAGCGAATAATGTTCCACTCTGCTTCTAGCACACTCACAACTTAAAAGCACAGCTGTTAGAGAAATTTAGTTGTAATGACTGTTTTTGTTTTAACCCAGGGCAATTTTATTTTTTTCTTAATTGGGGGGTGTGGTACAGGGTGCTAGACCTAGGATCTCGTACATAATAGGCAGGCGGTTCTCCCACTGAGCTGTATACTCTGTGATTTTATTAGTTTTATAAATTTTTATTTGCATTTGTTGATCTTATAATTTGTATAATAAGCTTAAAGGAAAACCATACACTTGTTTTTTAATTAGTCACAATTAAGTAGTTAGAAATGTGCAGTACCGTTTAAAGGTAGTAAACCAAAATGCCCTGTCCCAACCACCCTCGCACCCAGCATTGTACAAACTGCTTAGGAGGGGCTTGTCGCTGGGCCAGGCTGGTCAGTCGCATGGAAGCCCCTCTCCTGGATGGCCCTGTAGAGCGTGATGTACTTGGAGGCCAGGCGCGTCCTCGGGATCACGTACTTTTCTGTGAACTCACTCTTGTCCAGCGGCTCTTTGCCCTCCATGGCAAGGACGCGGTTAATGAAGGTGAGGGCGAAGCTAGAGCAGTTGTGGTGGTTCTCGTCATACCTTGAAGACACGAGTGAGATTCAGTGAGGTAAGAGTCACCGCTGTTTTCCAGGCTGGCCTTGAACTCCTGGCCTCGAACAGCCCTCCCACCTCAGCAGCGGCAGATAGCTGAGGCCACCATGCTGGCCCCTGAGAGTGCTGATGTTAAAAGCTGCTCAGTGGTGAAGGCAACTATCACCAACCCTGACAATCTCCAGGACTCATGGAAGGAAAGAACAACTCTTTCAAGTTGTCCTCTGCTCTCCATACATGTGGTGTGGTGTGCACGCACCAGAGGCAAACGAAATAAATGAATAAAAATGTAATCTTAAAAGTTTTTTTTAATTGTAGACCAGGCATGGAGTTCATATCTTTAATCCCAGAACTAAGGAGGCAACAGCAGACAGATCTCTGTGAGTTCAAAACCAACAATGACTGCATAAGTGAGAGCCTGTCTCCAGGAAAAAAAAAAAAAAATGAATGAAAAGAGAAAAATAATTGAGTAATTAATTTCAAATTGCTAAGACAAACAAAAAAATGGAACTTAAATGTTTTTACACTGTAAACAGTTGTTTTAAAAAGTTTAAGAATACCAGGCATAGTGGTACAGGCCTTTAAGCCCAGCACCCCAGAGGCAGGGCCATAGGCAAGTAAATAGATCTCTAAGAGTTCAAGGTGAGCGTGGTCTACATAGTGAAAACCTGTGTCAAGAAATAAAATAATGCCAGGTGGCGGTGGCACACACCTTTGATTCTAGCACTCTAAGACAGCCAAGGTTAGGTAGAGAGACCTGTCTCATATATATATAATTATGAAATATAATGTGGGTTTTCTGTATGTATGTTTAAAAATACATTCTTACAGCTAGGCATAGTGACATTCTCCTGTAATCCCAGTACTCCGGAGGTTGAGACAGGAGGTTGGTGATCTTGTAACCAGCCTGGGCTATATACAATGAGATCTTATCTTGGAGGTGGGGGGAGGGAAATAGTGGCTAAAGAGGGCTCAGCAGTTAAGAACCATGCCTGACCTTCTAAAGGACCTAGATTCCGTTCCCAGTACCCACACAGCACTGTATAACCATCTGTAACTCCAGTTCCAGGGGATCCAACACCCTCTTCATGCATAAACACACTCAGGCCAAACACTCAGACACATTTAAAATAAATAAATTTTTAAAAATAAATCTTAAAAGCCTCTTACCACACCAGTGAAAGAGCTAAGCAGTTTCACAAAGCTCCAGTGAGCAGCAAGAGTCATTTTACCCATCCGTGTTTGCTGCCCCTCCCCCAAAAACTTCCGTGGCACAACCCCTGATCACAGTAGCCAAGTGACTGACTGACAAGCAGCAGCTTTCTGGAGGAGGGCCTTATGTGGGCTCTGAGAGACCCATCCAGCCTAGCGTCCTGTGGGGAGGCCGGTGGCCGCAGGAGCGTGAGACTGCTGCTCACACCTCCATGGAGCAAAGGGCACAGGTAGGGCAGGAAGGCAGGCTTCAGCCCCAAGGCTGACAGCAGAGACCCGCTTCCTCCAGCCCCGCCCCAGCTGCTCCTCTTCCACAACCTCCTTCCCGAATAGCGCCACCATCTGGGGAACCAAGAATTCAGACCCATGAATCAGCCAGGGAAATAGTCTCACAACCAGATTTTTGTTTTTTGAGACAGGGTTTCTCTGTGTAGCCTTAGCTGTCCTGGACTCGCAGTGTAGACCAGGCTGGCCTTGAACTCACAGAGATCTGTCTGCCTCTGCCTCCCTGAGTGCTGGGATGCAGCCACAACCATCTGTAACTGTTGTCATAGACTGACAGTCTCCGGCATGGACTGTACTTGAAACGGCAGTGGCCGCGAAGCAGTGACGATGCCACTTGGGTGACAAACGGGTGCCAGTGGCTTGTGGTCTTTCTAGACACCTACCTGTGGGGCAGCCAGGCTGGCGAAGCGGAGAAGTCCTCCAAGTACTTGTCCCACTGGTCCATCAGTCCAAACATGCTGGGCTGCACTAGTGGAACGCTGAGACTCCGCTCCCAGCCTGCCGCGTCTCGCTGCACACCGTGCGCGCTGTAATTATACACCACCCCTGAAAACCCAGAGCAGAGTCAGGCAGTCTGCGACAGGCGCTCAGAAGATGACACAAATCCCGTGAGCCTAGGTCACACTTGGCTGCTACTGTCGGAGCAGCTGTCCATCCAGTACAGTGGTCCCCCACCTTCTTAATGCTGTGCCCCTTTAATACAGCGCCTCATGTCTCGGTCACCTCCAACCACGAAATTTTTCCATTGCTACTTCATAACTGTAATTTTGCTACTGCTGGGAATCATAATGTAAAAATCTGATATGCAGGATATCCGATATGTGACCCCCAAAGGGGTTAAGACCCCCAGGTTAAGGACCACTGATCTAGAGAGATTTAAGAGATTTGGGGTTTTTCTTAAGAATGTTTATTTATTATTTATATAGTATTCTGCCCGGAAGAGGGCATCAGATCTTATTAAAGATGGTTGTGAGCCACCATGTAGTTGCTTTTGAACTCAGGACCTTTGGAAGGACAGCCAGTGCCCTTAACCTCTGAGACATCTCTCCAGCCTGAGGTTTTTTTGTTTTGTCTTGTTTTGTTTTGTTTTAAGAGGGTTTAAATTTTTTGTTGTTGGAGTCAAACCCAGGGCCTCATGCATGCATCCTGGGCAAGTGTCCTACTACTTCTCTCGGGAATAGCTCAGTGAGTAGCTCAGAAACTAAATCCTGCCAGTTGACGGGGTGGGTAGTCCCCTGCTTTTGACTTATGTTCTTGAGGTGGGACCACAAAGGACCACAAACAGGCTGGGCAAGAGCTCTGACAGAGCCACTCCCACCCCACCCCGCCCCCGCCCACCTTTCTAAAGACTGCAGACCTCACCACATTCCATTTCATCCCTGAATCCTGGAGTGTGGGAACCCAGTGTAGTGGGGAGACCCAGCATAGTAGGCTGAGTGTGAGAGTGGGGAAATCAGAAGCCAAGGGTCCACACCCTAATTCAAACAGAAGAACTGAGGTCTTGGTCCACTCAACCTCTTAAAATCCAACACCGAAGTGTGTGGCTTTGTGAGGCTGTTTTTGAAAAACAAAACAGAAAAAAAACATTTAAGACCTTTCCAGGGGTCAGGGATGTGGCTCAGTGTTGGTCACACAGGCGTCCCTGCCTAGCTTCCACCCCAGTACCACTAAAAAGGTTTTTAGTCTTCCCAACACATAGACTGTATGTGGTGCTGGCTTGCCAGGTCACATGACCTACTTAGGTTGCAGTGGAAGCCAGGAAGGCAGAATGGGTGTGCTGTTGCTGTGGCCTCATCCTGCTGTTAGGCCCAGCAAGAGCCTAAATATAAGAAGGTATGAAGAGAACTCAGGAAACTAATCATCCATCGATGCAAAAACGCAAGAGACTCACTCTTCTTAACCATTGCAATGGGGTCACCCCTGCTGATCAGCTAGGAGTGGCACCGGGAGACAAAGACCTTAGGTTTTTAAAAGACACAAGGCGGGAATCTCCTGGGGTTGACTTCTTGGCAAGTTAGGATTGGATGAAGTGTCTAACTTTTAAAATAATTGGTTGGTTCTGGGCACCCTTAGGTCCAGTCAGCCCTGTCGTAAATATCTGATTGTCAAGTCAGTTTGGAATTTCCTGCCATCCACAGTTAAATGTGGGGGGGGGGTGATTTACTCATCCCATGTCTGTTCTGAGGAGTGGGGGTTACAGGCTTTGGATCAAAGGTCAGGAGAAGGATTGGGGCCATTTGGCCCAGTTTCCAAACAAAGCCCATCTCACCGGCGCCAGCCGGTGATTTTTTCTCCATTTAGTAGAGATCTCTGCTTGTTCTCTTCCTTATCTCTGCCCTCACAGATGGCTAATGTCAGGAACTTTTACATTCCTCGGTTCTCTGGAGAAGCACTAAGAGGCTTTAATTAACATGGGCCTAAAACTTGCAAATATAAGTTATAAGGCAATTAAAAGAAACATAGGTTACAAAGTTAGTCTGATTCTTTCACTGCCTGGAAACCCTCCTTCCCCCTAAAGGTACTGTGGGGTTTTCTTAGGCTGGAAAAATGGAGGAAATGCTCACCGTGTGTGTTAGTGATGCCAACGTGCAGATCAGACCTCCCATCGTAGTCCCTGAAATAGAGGGTTCTGTTTGCATTGGCTGTTGTTTTGATAAGAGGCCCTGCCGAGTAGCCCAGGCTTTTCCTGGAACTCAGGATCTTCCTGCCTCAGACCCCCGGGGCAGCTGCAACAGCAGGTGTGCCACCTTGCCCCCCAACAAGCACTGTGCCAAGCATGAATATGAAGCACGGGCATTTGAAAGAGCAGGGCATGGGCCTCCCCCATGGGCTGTGCCAGACCTTGCCATCAGCTGTAGGCTGCCTAAAGGGTACAGCAAAAACAGGACTCGCCCCCACGTCCCTACTCTACGGTGGAAGAGCTTTCCATTCCTCTCTGGGAGTCCATTCACTGTTCCACCAGATAATGTGCCAGAGAAGGTCCTGCAGTCATCTCCGAGGTCCTCAGCCTCCTTTTTTGTTTGTTTGGGTTGTTGGGTTTGGGTTTGGGTTTGGGTTTGAGAAAAGGTTTCTCTGCGTAGCTCTGGCTGTCCTGAAACTCACTCTGGAAGGTCAGGCTGGCCTCTAACTCAGAGAGCCTCCAGCCTTTACCTCCCAAGTGCGGTATTAAAGGTATGCAGCGCCTTCGCCACCACCACCACCACCACACCTGGCTTGGTCCTCAGCCTTTTAAACCACAGCTCAGGACAGTCTGCAGCCTCTGTACTGAACTCCCTGAACTGCTGTTTCTTACCATTACTCTGTTGGCTTGAGATTTTTCTGGCTTGGGTTGGTCAGTTCTGGGAATCACAACCAGGGCCTTCCTCAAGCTCAGCACATGCTCTCTCTGTCACACACACACACCCTGAAAATCGCTTCTTTATATTGGTTTTTGTTTAAGACAAAGGCTTACCATGTAGCCCAAGCTGGCCTTGAACCTATAACCCAACATCAAAAACTTTGTTATTGTACGTACATTAACAAAATCCTAGGCATCATTATGATACTTTCTGGCCTGTATATAATGTGCTTTGATTAGACTTGCACGCCCTGCTCAGTAGGGCATTCCTAGGGGGGGCACAGTATCAGATCTCAGCTGGGTGACCAGCTCTTCAGTGACAGGGTCAGTTCTGAGCTGCGGAGACCTCGTGGGTTCAGAGTCTAGACTCCAGAGTGACCAAGAGTGTGTCTGTGTTGAGTGCTGGTTTCGTCACTCTCTGGGTGCTTCATTCCCCAGCTCCACCCTAGCCAGATCTCCCAGTGTTAACACCGGGTCTGTGGAGTGAGGCTGACAACGAAGGAAAGCATGAGGCTCTGCTCTTACGCTTTCTTCCAGAAGGATCATTTCCGTTTTAGTTTGGCACATCTGTGTCTTCTTTACTTTGTGATACGGGAGACTGAAGTTCAACAAATCCTCATCAACTGATGAGTGTGAAGTGTATGTTAGGAAGGGCTTTTCTCCCGTTGCCCCTTTACAAGCCTCTTGGCTCGGCCAGTGGAGTTCAGGCTGCATGTTAGTGCCTGACTGGCTCCTTTGTGCAGGCTACACACTGCACAGCCATAAGCAACAGGGCTGACTGATCCAACCTCATTCACATAGAGCCTGGGGAGTCCCTCGGTTACTGCTCATCCTCCTTTTGTCACAAGTTTTGTGAGACTCAAGGCAGACTTGGAATAATGGCTGAAAGGCAAGGAATTTGTTGGAAGAGGCCTGTGGGCCCAGGGCTGCCTTGGCTGTCTGCAGCCACCATGACATACGACCCATGTCCACACCTCTTTGCCCATTCTGCGCATGTCAGGAAGGACTGTGCCCATCAGAATTAGTATTTGCTAGAGAATGAACAGATGTTACAAGGGCAGGAAAGAGAACCTTTTATCAGGAACCCACTCCATCAATGATGGCATAATCTTTCCTGAGGACATAAGTCAAGAGGGGGTCCTGTCATTAGGAAGCTAAGGAAACAAATGCTGGAAAGATCAGGAGTTCAAGGATAACCTGGGCTACATAGCAAGTTCAAGGCCAGCCTGGGCTAAGTGAACAGCAGAAAAGTTAAAGGAAGGTTTTGAAGCAAAAGAGATGATGGAAGATGAGGATTTGGGGTCTATAGAAAGGAATGGGGAACACCAGAAAAGATGAATATTTGAGTAATATAAAATACATATTGAAAGGTAATTGTATGAATCTAATAACTCACTTCTATGTGGATTTTCCTTGTTCTTTTCTTCATATTGTAAATTTTTAAAATTTATGAGTAGAGGTGTTTTGTCTGTATATGTGTGTGTGCAGCATGTATGTGTAGAACCCACAGAGGCCAGAGGAGAGACGTGGATCCCCTGGAGCTGGAGTTACAGATGGTCATGAGACACCATGTGGGTGGGTGCTAGGAACCAAACCTGGGTCCTCTAGAAGAGCAGCCAGTGCTCTTTTAACAGCTGAGCTGTCTCTCTAGACCTAATACTTGGCTTTTTTGGTTGAGTTTTCAAAGTGAACATTAATTTTGCAGTTTCAGGAATAAAACATACTGGTTTGTTGTTGTTGTTGTTGTTGTTTGAGACAGTTTCTCTGTGAAGCCATGGCTGTCATGGAACTCACACAGTAGACCAGGCTGGCCTCTAACTCACAGAGATCTGCCTGCCTCTACCTCCTGAGTGCTGGGATTAAAGGTGCATGCCGCCCCCACTTGGCTGTACTGACTTTTGTTTTGTTTTCTTCAAGACAGTGGCTGTCCAGGACTCACTTTGTAGGCCAGGCTGGCCTCGAACTCAAAGCAATCCACCTGCCTCTGCCTCCCTGAGTGCTGGGATCACAGGCACGCACCAATGGCTATACTGACTTTTTATTGCAATTTTATTAATCTACGTGTTTTAATGCCTGGAAGAGCCTCCTGTGTTCACTCGTGTCTGTCATCTTAGCACTCAAGAGGCTGAGGCAGGAAGATCACATGTTCGAGGCCCACCCTGTTCAACTTACCAAGTTCCAGGACAGTCTGCGTTACACAGCAAGAGCCTTTCTGGGGGGGGGGGGGAGGTAGAGGAATTTTAATTCGGAGCATGGCTGCTCTAGCAAGTGATCACATCCAAAGACCTTCTAGGTCTACGTGATCCAGCTGGAATACACAACTGCGAAGTAGTGCCACACACCTTTCATCCCAGGAGATGAAGGCAAGCAGACCTCTGAGTTCAAGGCCAAGCCTGCTATAGAGTACGTTTCAGGTAAATAAAATCTTAGGTCCAGGTGTGGTGGTACATGCCTTTAATCCCAGCTCTCAGGAGACAGAGGCAGGCAGATCTCTGAGTTCTAGTCAGTTCTGTTTAGGCAGATTAAAGGTGTGTGCCACCACCACTCAGCTTCCTTGTTAATTCAGTTCACCCCCATCAGGAACCATCTCTGGGGACTGTATTTTGCTCTGCACACTGTACCTGCTTGTCACATAAGCTATGAGCTGCTGATTCCATATCTCTCTGATAACATTCACTGCCTGGTTATTCCCGTTGGTGCCTCAGCACACGCTCCTCTCATAAAACCACCCAAGGCAGGCATGCCACACCCCCTGGTCCCACACCACCCACTCTGATGGACACACAAGCCTGCAGATAAGGACATAAGGACAAGAGTCTACTCAAAGCGACTCCGCACACACACACTGCATGGCACAGCACACGTCCTCCAAAGCAGGTTCACTGGCTGGCACAGAGTAGGAAACGCATGCATAGTTCATCATAACGAGCCACTGTACCTAAGGAACGTCCCTCTCGTGGGTTTGAGGAGGAAGGAACATTTCTCTTGATGCCCGTTGGAGAATGGATCTGAGATGCTGATAGGTGCGTCCTCTATCCTGGTGGAGCCCACCTCCCCCTGGCACAGGGGACAGCATTGGGGCACACTGAAACTGTAGATGGACCTCTCGCAGTGCCTGAATTTAATTAGAGGCTTCCCGGCTCCTTCGAAGTGCATACCGTTTGATTCCTGGGCTGCCAGAACAGGTTTCTGGAGACTTCCTTTTCCTCAGGTGGTGAACTCACACCACCTGAGTAACCTGATCAACTGTGACATCATATCCTGGATGGATGCTTCTAGACACTAAGCCAGGTAGATTAACCAGTAACCCGGCAGCACCTGCTGGGCTCTTAAAGAGCTAGTTTTCATTTGAGCTGGCTCACCAAGTTTCTTTGTAGATGTCGATGCAAATTTGCAGCTGCAAAATCAGCCAGCTCCTACTCATCCTCTAAAGCCCTACTTTCCCATGCAACTTGTCTCACCTTCCTCCAACCTTTCCTTGTGGTACTAACACTAGCTCACTGTGACTGCCTTTCTGCTGGAACTGGACCGTAGTGTATGTGACAAGAAAGCACACTGTGCAGAGCAAAGTACACTCTCCAAGAGATGTTTTGTTTTTCAGATTTATTTATTTATTTTACGTATGCGTGCGCTATCTACATGTAGAGCTGCATGCCAGAAGAGGGCACCAGATCTCATCATTGAACTCAGGACCTCTGGAAGAGCAGGCAGTGCTCTTAACCACAGAGCCATCGCTTCAGCCCAAGTGATGGTTCTTGATGGAGGTAAATTAACAAGGAAGATGAAGGGTCCCTCCCTTTTTCTTCTTTTTATTCCTCTTCCTTTTACAGTGGTAGAGGTGGAACCCAAATGCGATAGTCGATTTTCAGTCTGGGGAGGGCTCAGAGGTCATCAGATAAACAGGCGGAATTTCTGGTAATTTAGGGGACTTTATAAACCCCTGTCTTGCCAGCCCATGGTGGTTCGTGCCTTTAATCCTCGTACAGAGGACCAAGAGTCAGGCAGATCTCCAGTGAGTTCAAGGCCAGCCTAGTCTGCAGACCTAGTTCCAGAAGAGCCAGGGCTACTCAGAGAAACCCTGTCTCAAAAACAACAACAAAAAGTAAACAACAACAAAACAAACAAAACTACTTTTTTTGTCAAATCAGCAGGAGGCTGTTTTGCCTTTTTTTCTAGGTTGATGTCTTGTTTGCAGAATGGTACATTAAAAACTGCTTCTTTTTTTTTTTTTACTAGTCTTTTGAATTTATTATTTTATTTCCCACACTGCCTTCCTTCCTCTTTCTTTCTCAGATAAACTGTAATTGTTTCCCTAAAGGTTTTCCCCAGACATATCTATCTTACAATGTAACTAAAGACAAAAGTCAAACCAGTGTATATTAAATAAGTAAATAAATTAAAAATACACCTCATAGGGAAGGAGGATCTTGCTGAAGCATCTGAGAGTCCAGCAGTACATGCTCTTAGGCAACCTCTGTCAAGGGTCCTTCAACCCCTTAAAGAGTTGAGACCAACCGGTTGAGAACCGCCGCTTTGCTCTCATCAGCCTCAAGTACGTGAAATAGTTCAAGGGGTTTCTGTTGTTTTTCTCTCTTTTCTCCCTTAGTGTTTAGAGTAAGTAGCCAGGACTGTCCTGTGTCAGGCAGTGCTCGAGAATGAGGAGGGATGATCTCGGAGACCACAGAGAGGCGTGGCTCCACTTGCAGCATTCACGGGTAACAGCTGCAGCAGCTCCAGCAAGGGGAGGAAGGGAGTCTGTTTCAGAGTTAGCCATCCTGGTTGGGGGTGTATGAAGGCCTCCCAAAGTGTTTCGTTCCCATTACACTGTATTGAGATGTGCCTGCTACAAACCACCTGTGTCCTACTGCGTTCCGCTGGGCGGGTCTCCCTGGCTGTGGAGCGGCCTCACATGCCCTCGGGAGAGGGCTGGAGACACACTTGAGGAAAGCTGGGCTATCTTTAGAGAAGTTACGGGACGATGTCTGCTGTCCTTACTTGAGGCCACTGCGCAAAGCTCTGTCATCTCAGCTTTGAAGCTTGACGCCATATAGAGACTCCGCAGTCTCTGTGACAGATGCCTCCCTGAGAAAACACCTCCAAAAGCTTTCTTGCTTCCTGCTCGTCCAGTTTTCTCCAGGATGGCCAGTTTGCGGTTGTTGTTCTGTTTGGTTTGGTTTTTCTCTCCAGGGCTTTCCTCTTCAGATTCCTTGCAGTGTCTCCTGTTCCATCGTATACTGATCTAGACTCTCCTCGTCTTCATTTTCTGGGCAGCTGCTCTTCTGGCACGAGGCTGAAGTCTCCGTATCGGATGCTAAGGGAAGGGGTAGTTTGCACAGGGTAGGACCAAACGTCTAGGCTGCCAACCAGGTGAGGGCCAGCCTCTCCACTGACAGCACTCTCCGACACCTCTGAGACCCCACTGGGGTTGGCGCAGCTTGCTTCCGTGGGAGGAAGGAGAGGCACTTTCCAAGCCACCAACTGAGGTGCAGGGTGAAGGAGATCGGTGTGAGCTGAGCCGTCCTCCCTCCCACACTGAGTTCATTTAGAATCATGTTACAGAAGTCTCCAGTCAATTATTCATATTTACTTTTGTGTTTTCCCACTAGCCAGAGAGGCTAGTGGGCTCGGGAACTGACCTTTTGATTTTTATTTCATCAGGAAAATGAAAACACCTAAGTGTTTCCAGGCAGGGGTAGGGACAGCAGCTCAGTGGTAGGACCCTCGTGTTGAGGCCCTTGTACCTCCCTAGCACTGAAAACAGAAAAGGAGAAATGCTGTTAGCCCTACAAAAAAAAAAAAAAAAAAAAAAAAAAAAAAAAAATAGACCGAGGCAATGTGTCTTAATAAACTTTATTTAATGCCAGTTTTTAGAAGATTATCTTGTGCATTTATTCATCGTACTTGTGTACCACACTCTAATGCAGCTGCCTGAAGAGATCAGAGGGCATGGAACCCCCTAGAGTTACAGGCTGTGGTGAGCTGCCTGCTGTGTGTGCTGGGAACTGACCCTGGAGCCTCTACAAGAATAGTAAGGTCCTCTCACAGTGCTCTCTCTCTCTCTCTCTCTCTCTCTCTCAAGACAGGATTTCTCTATGCATCCCTGGATGTCTAGAGTTCTGTAGACCAGGCTGGCCTCAAGTAAAAAGGCTTTTAAACCACCACCTAACCTTCTCTTTAGTCCCTCTACTCTTACCCAACTTCTGTGTGTGGAGTGGGAGGGGACAGGGTTTCTCTGTGTAGCTCTGGCTGTCCTAGAATCACTCTGTAGATCAGGCTGGCCTCAAACTCACAATGATCTGCCTGCCTCAGCCTCCCAGGTGATGGGATTAAAGGCATGTGCCACCACCGTGCATCCCAACTTTTTTTTAAAGATAAGGTCTCAAGTAACCCAGGTTAGCCCAGAATGAGCTTAAAATCTGCCTCAAACTTTAGAATGCTGAGATTACAGGTGTGTTCCCCTATATTGGCTACTTTTTATGTCAATTTAATACAATCCAGAGTTATGTGAGGAGAGGTAACCTCAAATGAGAAAATGCCTCCACAGTCTGGTGTAAAGTAACTTATATTTGCCTGCTACAATTGTCGTCTCTGAACCTCCTTCTGCTAACCTAGATAGACCTAGTCCTGGAAGCTTCTAGCCTCCGTACAACTTAACTTAAGCCTCTGAGACTTACTGCTTAATAAGCTCACTGTTTCTAGTTCTTTATGAACTCTGAGCTGCCTGACTCAAACTCCTCTCCCAACTAAGTTATTCAGTCTGGCATCTCTCTCAGCCTCTGAATTACACTGCTTGGCCTCAAACTATCTCCAGCAACCTGCTCTAATCTCCTGGCTCCTTCTCATTCTCTGGCTCATTCAGTCTTCACCTGAGTTCTCTCTCTGCATCCCATTTCTCTATTACTGTCTGAGTAAAACTGCCTCCTCTCTCTCTCTCTCATTGCCCCTTAAGTAGCTTTCCTTTCCTCTCTTTTCTTATGAGAGTTGGTCATATCCTATTCTGTCAACTCTTTCTCTGATTCATCACCTTTTCGGCAACTCAATTAGACATCACTTTCAAACATGGGTGCTTCCTTCTACAAACTAACTTTACCTTCATAGTTCAGGATTAAAGACATGTACTACCATGCCTGGATTAAAGGTGTGTTTATATTCCAGTCAGATCACACAGACCTAGAAGGTCTTTGGATGTGATCTCTTGCCAGAACAGCCATGTTCTGAATTAACATTCCTCTACAGTCTGGCCTGTAGACAAACCTATGGTGCATTTTCTTGATTGATAATTGATATGGGAGGACAAAGATCAATGTGGACAGGCAGTGCCACTACTGGACTGGCGGTCCTGTGTGCTGTAAGAAAGCAGGCTGAGCAAACCACAGAGAGCAAGCCAGTCAGCAGCACTCCTCCATGGCCATTGCTTCATTTCCTACCACTAGGTTCTTGCTTTGTGTTTCTGCCCTGACTTCCCTCAGTGATGGACTGTTGCATGGAACTGTAAGCAAAAATAAATCCTTTCCTCCCCAAGTTATTTCTGATCATCCGTGGTCTTTATCACATCATTAGAAAAGTAACTGAGACAACTACCATGCCCAGTTTCTGCAGTGCCGGCAGGATACCCAGGTCTGTGCATGCTAAGAGAGCTCTTGACCAACCAAGTTACACCCCAATCCATGAAGAAGAGCTTATGCCTTTAAGATCTCACACATACACACACTCTAATCATACTCTTCCCGATTCTCTTCTCATCCCATCCCCCTCCCACTGAACCTCTTCTTTTTCTTCCCGACAAGACCCCCCCAGTTACTTTGCTTTTGTTTTTAATTTCCTACTGAATTTCATTAAGGTTGTGCCCATGAGTATGGACAGGGGGTTATTTATTTGAGCAAGGGCAACTTACTAGTGGCTACACTACCAAGGACTGTGACCCCCCCCCAGCAACTTCTTATAGCTCCCTGTGGATGAAGTGAATCTTTGTGAGCCCCTCCCCACTTCAGAGACGGAATACTGATGAAGCCAGTCTTCTTTCTTCCTTTCTTTCTTTCTTTCTTTCTTTCTTTCTTTCTTCCTTCCTTCCTTTCTTTCTTTCTCTTTGTTTCTTTTCTTTTCTTTTTCCAGAGAAAGTCTCACTATGTAGTCTTGGCTGGTCTGTAATCATTATATAGATCAGACTGGCCTCAAACTCAAAGGCATAACTGCCTCTGCCCCCTTAGGGTTAAAGGCATGCGACATCACACTTGGCCATGGGCCCAGTCTTGAGCAGGTAGCCACAGCTGCTGTGGGTCTAATGCTCTGTCATGTCCAGGAGAGAGCCATTTCACAGCACTCCTCCCATCCTCCAGCTTTTGCATTCTTTCTACCCTCCCTTCCATGATGTTCTCTGAGCCTTGCTTGCAGGGTCAGGGTGCTGACATGGTTGTTTTATTTAGAGCTGAGCACACAGTAAACCTTTCACATCTTTACACAGGTACTATCTCTATAAAAATGGAAAAAAATAAAACAATGTTTCCAGGTCAACATGCTGTTAATTTCTATACAGTGGAGCACTGGCTGCTTTTGCAGGGGACCAGAGTCCAGTTCCCAGCACCCACATGGCGGCTCCCAACTTTCTGCAATTCCAGTTCCAGGTGATCCAACTCCTTCTTCAGGCCTGCGCCAGCACTACATGCACATTACGCACAGCCATACATGCAGGCAAAAAACACCATATCATAAAAATAAGTAACAAAATTACTTTTTGCAAAAGACTGCCTTGGGATATGGGGGGGCCGAAACTTGGGAAGTAAGGACCCCCACCCCCACCCCCACCCCCAGACAATTGGCAAGTGCAGGATGCCAGATACACTCTGCCTTGTAGTCTCGGAAACCTAAGACCCGGACCACTAAGGAGGCAGGATCTTCCGGCCCCACGCTGAGCGGAACCAATTATGACTGGTTAAATTTCCAGCCGGCACATTAGAGGTGACGCACGCGAGGGGGGGTGGCGCGCGCAGGAGTGACGCGACTGCGCGCGTGGGGCGGGGCCGGGCTGGGCCGCGACGCTGGCGGCTCCGAGGTTTAAGCGCGACTCCAGCCCGTGTCCCCGCCACCATGAGCACCAAGCAGGTCACCTGCAGGTGAGTGCGCGGGCCCTGGGGCGCTGCCGGACGGCCGGAAGGAGGTAAGGGGCCGACCCGGGCCGTGGCGGGCGGTGGACAGCGAGGAGAACACACACGCAGGAACCCGAAGGCCGCGGAGAGGCTGGAGTGGCAAGAGCAGCTGAAGCGGCGGCTTGCAGAGAGTGAGCGAGGGGGCATTGCGGGAATCGCGGACAGGTCGCGTTCCTTTTCCGGCAACACCACTGAGCGGGAAACCAAGACCACGGAGAGGTTAAAGCGCCACCCATTCAGGAGCAGAAAGACGGCATTAAGGGATGGCTTGTTAGACGAAATAAAACCAGAAAGCTAGTCTATGACTACTATTTTGAAGTAAAAATAGTTGAGCTTAGTGGCAACGTCGTAACTCGTTAGCAAGCTGTGACTGTCATTGGGGTCTCGTCTTGTGGAGTTGCAAGCTTGCGAAGTGCAGCTTGTGGGCATCCCGAATGTGGAAATCTAAATTTCTAAATGGTTCAAAATCCAAAACTTTGAACCCGGCGGTAGTGGCGCACGCCTTTAATCCCAGCTCTGGGGAGGCTGAGGCCGGCGGGTCTCTGTGCGTTGGAAATTAGCGTGGTCTACAGAGGGAGTTCCAGGACAGCCAGAGCTACACAGAGAAACCCTGTCTTGAAAAAAACAAAACAAACTATTTTAGTGCTGGCATTGTGGTATAAGTGGAAAGTTCCACACACGAAGTTTATTATTATTATTATTATTATTATTAAAATACAAAATTATTGGAAATATGTAATTTTGTTAGCATATAAGCATACATATATAAGCATATATATGTAATGATGAAGTCTATGTTTATACTTTTCTGCCATCCCCCAGACAGTATGTACATGAAAATACTCTAACATACAGAAAATTAAAGACACTCCCGAGCCCAAGAGTTTTGGATGGAGGCACCTCAGCTTATACAGATTTTAGTTAGTTTCAGTAAATTACGAAATTAAGATGTAGTTTGGTTGTGTGATAAACATTCTAGTTAATTACCTTGTTACCTTTCATCAGTGCGGATGCCTAGACCTGGCGTCTTTATGAAGAGTTCTGTTCAAATTAGACATTAAAGGTTGCGCCAAGTACCCAGGGCCTAGGTGGTTTGTGTTATGTAGTTATCAGAACATTGCAGTTAGTGCATGTGTATTAGCTAGTTCTATGTTAACTTGACACAAGCCAGAGTCATTTGGGAAGAGGGAACCGCAGATTAGAAAGTGCTTCTACCAGAATCGCCTTTTTTCTTGATTGATAATTGGTGTGGGAGAGCCCAGCTCACTGTGGGTGGTGCCACCCCGGTGTAATGGTCCTGGGTGCTATAAGAAAGGTCAAGCAAGCCATGAGGAGCAAGCCAGTCAGCAGTACTCCTCCATGGCCTCTGCATTAGCTGCCTCCTGGAGTCCTGAACTGATTTCCCTTAGTGATAAATTGCTACCTGGAAGTATAAGTTCTCTTCCCAGAGTTGCTTTTGGTCATGGTGATTTACCACTGCAATAGAAACCCTAAGACAGTCTGTCACAGTACTTGCATATCACTGGTACCTTTGTTGAGGGTGAATGTGTGGGTATTTACTCCCTCTCCTTTGCAGGAGGAAATGTTCCTATCATAATGTCCTCTAAAGCAGATTCAATCTACTTTGAAAATAACCTCTAGAGCTTGGGCATGGTGGGCCTGCTTGTGATCCCAGCACTCAGGAAGGCAGAGGCAGGTAGATCTCTGTGAGTTTGAGGCCAGCCTAGTCTACAAAGTAAATCCAGGACAGCCAGGGCTACACTGAGAAACCCTGTCTCAAAAAAAGGCAGGGGAATAACCTCTAAAACTCCGCCTGCTTATAGTTTTGTTATTTATTTGAGACAGGGTCTCACTGTATAGACCATCTATCCTGGAACTCACTATATAGATCAGGCTGGCCTTGAATGCAGATCTGCCTACCTCTGCTCCTCATGCTAGGATCAAAGGCATATCCCACCACACCTGGCTGCCTTATGGTTTAATTATACCACTTATAGGCTTATTGTGTGTCAGCAAAACCTTTATGTAATGCTTAAGTCCAGTCATCTAGTCATTTTGATTCTTTTTTCCCTTTTGTATCTGGAGATAGCCTGACCTGAAAGTTTTAGTTCTGTCTCCTGGATAAGAGAGTCCTAAGAGTTGTTGCTGGTAGGAATTGGAGTGCTGGGAAAGGATGGCTTCTGTTGAAGGGCTCACTGGTGTTTGTGGTCTTCTTTCTGCGGCCCTGTCAAATCATACAGTATGAGGAGGTGTAATGTGCTATACCTGCAGAAAGCTGCTTGATGAAGGAAGGGTTTGACTCCTAGTTTGAAGGTACAGTCCTTGGTGGAAGGGAAGTCATGGTGGCAGGAGCTTGACAGAGCTGATCACATCTTGCCCAGGGAGCAATGAATGTTGGTGTTCAGCCCACTCCTTCCTTTTTTTCAGTCTTGGGCCCCAGGCTAGGGAATGACACCCCAAATTCAGGCTGGTTCTTCCTGCCTCAGTTGGCCTAATATAGATAATCTCTCATAGACCAGAGACTTGTCTCTTCAGTGATTTGTAGTGATTTGTAGCCTCTGCCATCTGTCAGCTTTATGGACATCTTTCACAGTGAGACAACCTTGGTGTTGTCAGGCCTTCCCTGAGATTAGTTTCAGAGTGGCACGGGTGTGGCGCCAGCCCTGAGTCTCATACCCTGTGCTCAATTGAAGGTTGTTTCAGAGCGTTGCTACTGTTGTTTTTCGAACTCACACAGATCCACCTGCCTTTGCCTCCCCAGAGCCTCTATTAAAGGCCTGTACCACCACGTCCCAGCTTGTTTCAAAGCTTTTAATGTGGGCCTGATCTCACAAAAATTTATGGAAAGGAAATTTCCTTGTAAAAGGGTATGAAGGATGGGACTGGAGAGTTATGACCACTGACTACTCTTGCAGAGGAATCATGTTCAGTCCACAGCGTCAGTGTAGTGGCTCACAGACATCTGTAACTCCAGTTCCACGGCTCTGACACTTTCTTCTGTCTCTGCAAGAATCACTCATACACACAGTGCACAGACTCAAATGCAGGCAATACACACACTTTTTTTTCTTTTTACAGTTTTGGTTTGGTTTTTTTTTGTTTGTTTGTTTGTTTGTTTGTTTTAGTTGTTTTTACTTTTTCAAGACAGGGTTTCTCTGTGTAGCCTTGGCTGTCGGTCCTGGATCTCCCTTCATAGACCAGACTGTCCTCAGAAATCCTCCTGCCTCTGCCTCTGCTTCCGCCTCCCCAGTGCTGGGATTACAGACATGTACCACTACTGCATGGCGAAAGTTTTTGTTTTTCAAGACAGGGTTTCTCTGTGTAGCTTTGGCTGTCCTGGACTCTGTGAAGCAGTCTGGCCTCAAACTCATAGATCCCCCTGCCTCTGCCTCTGCCTCCCTGAGTGCTAGGATTACAGGTGTGCAACTGTAATTCTTTTCCTGGCTGGCAAAAGAATTTTTAAGGCTGTAAAGGATTCAGGCCTCACTAAACAAAAAACAGTATTTAAGTGGTGAATGGCAGTATGGACAGGAGTACCATGTTTGCATTTGTGGTGAGACAGTGGGATGTTTTCTCACTATTCACAAAAGCCTTGTCCCTGACGGTGATGACTTACAGAAAATGCTCAAGGAATCATTTGTTTGTGGGACTAGGGCCTAATTTCTTAAACCATGAGTCTTGATTCCATGTATGTGGAGATCATAAAACATTTGGCAATGATAAAAAGTTTCTTTAAAAAAAAAAATGTAGACAGGGTGGTGATGGTGTACACCTTTAATCCCAGCACTCAGGGAAGCAGAGGCAGCCGGATCTCTGAGTTGGAGGCCAGCCTGGTCTACAGAGCGAGTCCAGGACAGCCAAGGCTGCACAGAGAAACCCTGTCTCAAAAACCCAAATAATAATAACAACAGCAACATTTATTTTGTGTTGGGATGGGAGTGTGTGTGTGTGAATGCTGTGCAGTGGTTTGTGAAAGTCAAAGGGCAGCCTTCAGGGATGGGCCCTACCATGGTGGCATCAGGAGATATAATCCAGGTGCAGCAAGCACTTTCCCTCTGAGCCATCTCACTGGCCCAGTGAAAGCATTCTGAACAGCCCTGACAGTGACTCAGAGTCAGAGTGCAATGAATCAGGGCATATCTGCAGCACCACTGAGCTTGCTGAGCCTTGGTTCTAAACACAGAGCACACAAACTGCATGCCTTCAAGGCACATACTGCCCAAGTCAGCTCACATGTGAGCTGTGACTTAAAGGATTTTTTTTAAATGTATATATGAAGTTTTTGCTCTTGTAGAGATATAGGGACTTAATTATGGAAAACAAAGATTTTTCTTATTTTCCTACCTAGACCTCAGCAAGCATAGAAGTACCAAATTAGTGGATTATGTTAAGTAGATTTTGTTTTTAAAATTGCCGTGAGAGTTGTTTGATAAATTGAGTTGTTTGATAAATTTGAGTTTTGGCTTGGCATTAGCACAGGATTTTCAACGATTTCTGAAATGGCCCTGTACTCAACTTGGCCATCATGTACCATATAGTTACGAGCGCAGTGTTCTCAGCCTTGATGACTCTGGACACCCTTCGTTCTGTGGTAGCAAATATTCCAAGGGCCTGGGGATCAGCTCCTTATCTCGCAGGCTTGAACATGGGTTCTGTCCTGAGAGCCCATGTGAAAATGCTGAGTATAATGACATGCTTTTTATCCCAGTGCTGAGGATTCAGACACCCAGTTATAGTCAGGAGGATCCAGGCACTCACTGGCCAGCCAGTCTAGCCTAACTGGGGAGCTCCAGGCCAATGAGAGATGCCTGTTTCAAAGGCAAGGGATGTTCCTGTGGGTGGCTCTGGGCTTATCTTCAGCCCTGCTCAAGTGCACTTGTGCACACAATAGACAAATACTAAATGTAAGGAGGACACCTAATGTTGATCTCCAGCTACCTACTCATGCATCTCATACTCTTTACACACACACAGCTGCTTCTGTGGTGTGCTCAGACAATCCCCAGGCTTTGTCTGCAAATTATGTGTGTTACGGTTTTGTGAAGAGCAAACCACCATTGTAGCCCTGCGGGAAAGCAGGCTGATTCTCCTTCCCTTGGCATGAACACATGGATGGTTGTAGGTCAGGTCAGGGTCTTAGGGAGCCACATGTTTACATTGCCTGAAAGTCTTTGGGGGTGCTCCCTAGAAGGAGCCTCCCTATTCGGAGGTTCAAGCCCCTTCACATCATGATCCCCTCCCGTCCATACACAGTCCTCTTCTGGGGGAAGGGTCAGCAGTTGGAATTCATTAAGCTGAGACCCCTGAACTAAGCTTCTGTCACAGGTGAGAGTGCCCCACTGGACAGTCTGGATGTGTTCAGGTTGTGTCTAAAACTGGGTACAACACATACAGAAGACTGGGCTGGCTTTACCTCTGACATGAGGCTCACTAGTTTTCCTGGAAGCAGTGATTGTCACTTGTGACTCTGCTTAGACCTCACTGGATCTTACTTGAGTCACTTGGAACAGTGAAATGACTTGCCATAGACTCAGTGTGTCAGGGGCCAAATTGGAAGTTGTAGTTAATTGTATTTGTTATTATTGCCATGCATGTAGATAAAGTGTGTCATTTGGGCTACTGTGTAGAAGTCAGAGGGCTACTTTGTCAAGTCAGTTCTCCAAGTCTACCTTTGCATGCTGTTTACTCTGATAAACACCAACACCAAAACCAGCTTGAGGAGGAAGGGGTTTATTTGGCCTACACTCCCACTTTACAGTTTATTGTTGAAGGAAGTCAGGCCAGGAACCGATGCAGAGTTCATGGAAGATGCTTCTTACTAGGTTGGTCCTCATGACTTCCTCAACCTGCTTTCTTATCTGGACCACCAGCCCAGGGTTCTTATCACCCACAGTGGTCTGGGCCCTCCCACATAATCACGAAAATACCTTATAAACATGCTTACAGACCCTTCTGGTGGAGGCTCCCAGATTTCCTAGGTCATGTCAACTTGACAGAAACTGGCCAACACACATGGGCTCAAGAGCTTGAACATGGATTGTCAGGCTTGTGTAGCAAGGGCTCTACCTACTGAGCCACATCACCAGCCTGGATATGCGTGGGAAGGCTGCTTGCTTGGAAAAGTGGCAGTCAGTTTTGAAAACTCATCCTTTTATGCCGTTACACTGTAGCCAGTCTGCTGCCCCTACCTGGTGGAGCAGGTGAACTTTGGTGTGTAGAGAGATCTCAGATCTTTTTCCAGAAGACTAGGAAGTATCTCTTAGCTCTCTCCCGGCTTCTTGTTGCATTTGCTGTTGTTTTGAGACAGGCTCTAGCTATGTAGAGCTGGCTGTCCTGTGGAACTCACTGTGTAGACCAGTCTGGACTTGAACTCACAGAGATCTGCCTGCCTCTGCCTCCGGAGTGCCAGGATAAAGGCATGTGTCACTATACCCAGCTTCCTATTTTTGTAGCCATTGTAAACTTATCTGCCATCATGTGTTGGAGCTTGCCAGTCCTAGTTTTCATTCCAGGTTGGGCTGTTGTTGGCACTGGTTGTTTTTGTGCCTTCAGAGGATAATTGTCACTGGGTGTAGTGGTGCATGCCTTTACTTCCAGCACTCAGGAAGGCAAAGGCAGGTGGATCTCTGAGTTTGAGGCCAGTCTGGTCTACAAAGCTACAGGACAGCCAGGGCTACACAGAGAAACCCTGTCAATGAATGAATGAATGAATGAATGAATGAATGAATGAAACAAAGGCAATATAATGGTCACTCTGTTTAGTTAAGACTGGATCTCCTTTCTATGGCCCAAGCTACTATCTAACTTGCAGTCCCCAACAACTCGGACTGTAATCCCAAGCTGCGATTACAGGTGTGTCCCACCATGCCTTGCTTCACTGCGGTCTCAAAGAATTACCAAGCCTGTTGTGGTGGTGTGCCTATGCTCTCAGCCACTTGAGTCTGAGGCAGGGGAGGCAGTAGAATTACTTAAGTCCAGGAGTTCAGGGTCAGCTGAGGCAATATATAACAAAATTTTGTCTCAGAAAATAAAAAGAATTACGCAACTGTTTAAATGTGGAATATCTTCTTCTCTGGAGGACCAGCCATCCTCACACATGGAGACTGGCTTGAGAGACTTGTGGTCTTAACAACAGCTAGATCAGACCAAGGCTGTTACACTGGCTTAGCAAGGATACAGGGCTAGGCAAGAGAGAGCAGAAGTCCAGAGAGCTGTGCATTCTACCCCTTATGCAGAGAAGGACAGCACCTTCCTCACCTGAGGTACCAAGTCAGGTAGTGTGGACCAGTCCAGCTTCTGCCTGTGACCCACCTTCCAGACTCAAGAGAAACTGGGTTTTTTATGAACCACACAATGGTACAGTTGAGGCACAGTGAGCTGCTGTGACCATTAGAAAAACTCTCATGTCAGTGTAGGGACTCTGACTATACCAGAGCTTCTAGAAGCCAGAGGATGCTCTTTGGCCAGCTCAGAGGTCGTGGACCTGCGGAGGTGATTCCTTCCCATGGTCGTACTTGCTTTCTCCACCACAGCCCTGCTTGGTGCGAGTGGAGCCCCTGAATGCCATGGGCACTCCAGGAGCTTCATCTTCAGCTCTCCTGCTTTCCTTCCTACCTTGCTTCTTTCCTGAACAGTGCCTGGTTTAGGAAGTGTTTCCTAGGAAATTGGGTGACTTCCTAGAAAGTTCAGAGCTTTCCATTTCTGATCTTAGTAAGCCCTGGCTCTGGTCATGAGCTTGTCCTTTCATGAGATTCAGGGGGAGAGGTACTGATAGGTGGGCCTGGCCACCTCTCCTGCTTTCGTGGAGGTAGCAGGTGAAGATACAGGCTCGGTCCCCAAGCAGGAGGTGGGGATCTTCAGCAGGGTGCCAGCCCCATCAGGGCACTGTCCTCTGAGCCACGTGCTGTCATGGAAAAGGCCAGGTGCTGGGCTGTCTGTGCTTTTCCTCTTTTGCCATCTCTGTCAATGTGGATATGCCCCAGTGATCCAGTCTGTGAGCTTTGGGACTGTGAGGAGGAGGAGGAATAAGAGGAGGACTAGGAAGAGGAAAAGGAGGAGGAGTTGGTAAATGGGTTCTAATTGGTGTTCTTGTATGGTGTGGGCAGGGCAGGTTGTAGGTCTTGCCTCTCTGAGCTCAGCTCTCCCATTTTCATCTTGGGTTGTATAATGTTCTTTGCAGGATTTCAAGGCTAAGATGGTTCGTGGCTACTGCGATCTTTTTATATATGCCTCACGTCATGTGTTCCTCAGATTGTATTTGTTCAGTGGGGTGTGAGAAGGCTCTGCAGTACACTTTGCCTAGTGAGGGAAATTGTGTGTGTGTGTTTTCCTGCATTTTTCTACAAGGGGTTGTATGTAGCCAGTCTTGTGACAGTCCTCCTGAGCTGCCTGTTGTGTTCTTAAATAAGTTTAAAAATATTCTTTTCCTTTAAAGCTGTTATAAAAAAGCATTTCTGAGCCGTTTGTAAAGGTGCTGTGTTTGCGTGTCATTGTGAGCACGATAGCAGTGTTACACCTGACACCAAGCTGATCTGGTGATCAGCTTGGTGGTATGCTTCCAGGCTAGGCTCCCAGAAGGCCTGCCTCACTCCTGTGCCCTTTCTTTTTGGCCCATTTTTTTCTACGCAGCACTATCTTCCGGTCTCCACTTGACATGAGCTTGAGGATGCTGCCCTCCCTCAGCTGTGGTCTGTCTCCCGTCTGTTCTTCCCCAGCACTCAGCCTTCACTTGGAAGGTTACATCAGTGTGACTGATGCCACTTGTACTGTCCTTTACAGGTCTTAGTAAGAGCTGCACTCTGGGGAGCCTGAACAGACTGAAGCTGAGCTGGGCAGTTCACACTGCCCCCCCCCCAGTCATTTAAGAGTGACATCAGCCTTCTGTTGCTACAAAAGCACTTACATAGTACAGTCTCAGTAGAAACAATGGGAAGTGTAGGTGCTGAAGTGAGGAAAATGCCACATGATGGCCTGAGTTCCACCAGCCTACCCTAGATATCACCAGCTTTTAAAGCCTTCGCCCCTTTATGTATTTATTATATTGAGCTTATCCCCTCCTACCTCCCAGCCTCTTTTTGGCCCCTTCCCATGAGTCCCCCTTATCCTGGACAGTTAAATATTTCTGTGGATTACTCTTAGCACACTATGATATTTTTAACCAAAATGAGATGCTGTATATGGCAGTTTTTTGAGAATGTTATATGTTCTGCTTGGTTTTCGTCAATACAAGCTAAGAGTTATATGGGAAGAGAAGTCTTGAGAATGCCTGTATCAGATTGACCTGGAGCAGCCTATTGCTGCTTTTTCTTGACTAACAATTGGTGTGGGAGGGAGAGCCCAGATCACTGTGGGCAGCACCACTTCCGGGCAATAGAAGAAAGCAGGCCGAGCAAGCCAGTCAGCAGGGTTCCTGCCCTGACTTACCTCAGTGATGACTGTGACCTGAGAATTGAAAGCTGAAATAAACCCTTTCTTACTCACATTGCTTTTGGTTATGATGTTCATCATAAAAATAAAAACCCTAGAAGACATTGTGGTAAAGTGAATCTAATAGCTTAGGCTTTGCTGGGGCACTCATGTTATAAGTGTCAGTCGATTCACAGGTACATTCAGTCGATACATACAATGTTCTGCCTGCATGTACACCTGAACACTAGAAGAGGGCACCAATTTTCATTATAGATGGTTGTGAGCCACCATGTGGTTGCTGGGAATTGAACTCCGGACCTCTGGAAGAGCAAACAGTGCTCTTAACCACTGAGCCATCTCTCCAGCCCTGCTCTTGTGAATTTAACTGTTCAAAATACCTTACATTTATTTGTTGTGGTGGTTTATTTTACTTAGCACAATGTCCTTAAGACTCATTCATGAAATCTTGAGTTGCAAATGCTTTCATTTTTAAGGCTAATTAATATTCCATTCTATGTACATACTACTTTTTTGTTCTGGGGTTTGTGCGTTTTCTTTGCTTTTTTTTTTTTTTTTTTTTTTTTTTTTTTTTGACAAGGTCTCACTGTTTGACCCTGTCTGGCCTTGAAATCACAAAGATCAGCCTGCCTCCTGAATACTGGGCATAAAGGTGTGAGCCACCGTGTCTGGCTGTTGGCTGTTTTATAATCTATTATTTTCAGCTGTCTTCAGTATCCTGTGTCAATATATTTTTGGGAGGCTTGAGGAGTGAGTCAACATGGACTCCCTATGTAGCCAAGGGCGATCTTGAACTGCTCCACCCACCGAGTGCTGGCGACAGCAAGTGCTGGTACTCCAGTGGTGCGCCTCGTATATGGCACATGAGCACACTGCCAGCTGGCCTACATCACCAGCCCCGTAAAGTGTGATGCTGCCCCTGGTTACCAGCCATACCACTGTGTTCTGCCTGCCTGTCTAGCCATCCCCTTCTCTTGTCTAAGGTTTATTGGGGTGTAACTTACAAAAATTTGTTAGAAGTGTGTCAGAGGTTTTGTTTGTAGTTTTGTTACCAGTCAAGTTTGAATATATGATATGTCCACTACCTAGAGCCATTTTTTGTGTCCAGTGAACACTCTGGTTCCCTTCTCTTTTTACATTCAGTTATTCTTAATTATTATTTGATGTGTTTTGCCTGCATGTATGACTATGCACCATCTGCATGCAGTGACTGAGGAAGGCAGAAGAGGATATCAGGTCACCCTGGAACTAGAATTACAGATGGTTGTTAGTTGCCGTGTGGTTTCTGGGTGACAGTCAAACCTAAGTCCTCTGGAAGATCAGCCAGACCTCTTAGCCGCTGAGTTAAATCTCTAGACGGTGGTTCTCAACCTTCTTAATGTGTGACACTTCAATACAATCCTTCATGTTGTAGCAACCCCCAACCATAATATCATTTTGTTGCTACTTACTAACTGTAATTTTGCTACTGTTAGGAATCCTAATGTACATATCTGATATGTGACCTCTTGGTTCACAGCCCAAAGGTTGAGAACCACTGCTCTAGATCCTCCTCTTGTTTTAAGTCTAGGTGTCATGTGTGCAAACTGACTTCATATTACTAATGTGGCTGAGGATGAACTTCAATTTCTGATCCTCGTGGCTCCATCCCCTGAGTACTGGGATTCTAGCCATGCACCACCACATCTGCTCTATTCTGTGCTGGGAATGGAACTAATGGCTCAGTGCATGCTAGGCAAGTACCCTACCAATAAAGCCCAGCCTGCTAAAAATGCTAGGACTTCAGGCTTCTACCACCATGCCTAGCATCACTCATGTCTCTTCACTGTCTTTCTTTGGAGCTCAGTGCAGCAGCCTTGTGAAGCAGTTTGTGGTGTCATCATTTACAGATGAAACAGCAAGGGTAGGGAAGAGGGCTTTGTGTCTTGGCCTGAGTCCAGGACTTTCTCACCCCATTCAGTCATCTCTTTTAACAGCTCCAGGATAGTGGATGGGAGTGCTTTTCTGACATGTTTTTCCAGTTATGAAACTGTTAATGTAAATCAAGAGCTTCTTCATATGGGAGGGTTTTGAAAAATATTTTATGTGAATGAATGTTTACTTGCATGTATATCCTTGCACCACATTCCTGCAGTGATGAAAGAAGCCAGAAGAGGGTATCAGATCGCCCTGAGACTGATGTTTGAGGGGGTTGTTAGCTGTGGTATAGGTGCTGGGAATAGAGGCTGGGTCCTCAGCAAAAGCAGCAAGTTCTTTTAACTGCTGAACCATGTCTCCAGCCTCCAAAATGTCAACTTTTGAGATAATTTTTCTAAAAAGCTAGTCTTGGGTGGTTGTGGTGCTTTGTTTAGAATCAAGAAAAATGAGTGCACTATCATCCAATCTTGGGGTATAATGCTTTCCCCTAAGGTGTAACTCAGCTTTCTAAACTTGTCTTCTCAGGTATTTTATGCATGGTGTATGTCGCGAAGGCAGCCAGTGCCTGTTCTCACATGACTTGGCAAACAGCAAACCATCCACCATCTGCAAATACTACCAGAAGGGCTACTGCGCCTACGGTGCACGCTGCAGGCAAGCCTGTCATGATTGTGGTCACTGAAGTGGAGCTATGTGTGGAGAATGCGGGTTGTGTTTGGTTTTGTTGGCAGGGTTTTATGCTACCCAGGCTGACTTCAAATGCTATGTAGCCAAGGCTGTCTTTGAATTTCTGTTTTCCTGCCTCTATGCATGAGCCCTGATGAGGGGGAAATTTTAAACTTAAAATTGTACTTAGAATATTAATAATTTGTGTTTTGCTTTTAAATCCCTTATGATATATCCTTTTCGTACTGCTACCAACCCATCACTGTGGTTTTGTGAATCATAAGGTGGTATACCATTGATTGTTTTATAAAAATTATTTATTTATTTTATATATGAGTGCTCTATCTGCATGTACACCTGCATGCCAGAAGAGGGCATCAGATCCCAATATAAATGGTTGTGAGCCATCATGTGGTTGCTGGGAATTGAACTAAGGACCTCTAGAAGAACAGACAGTCCCAATCAGCGTGTCCTAGCGATTTCTGCCCAGGGGGCCTGGACACCTTGGTGGCACAGGTGTCAAGGGCTCTTTTTGGGTGGTCTGGGCAGTGGATAGGTTCCTGTCAGTCCTACTGGGACATTTAGGTGTGGCTATAGGTAGCAGGTTACATGGCCCTAACAGCCTTTTCTAGTAGAAAGTACAGAGACAGACCCTTGCTCACTTTAGTGAGTCCAGCTGTTGGTGGCTGGGAGTTCAGGGAGTGTTGTGGGGGCTGAGATGTTGGAGCCTGAATGGCCATGATACATTGTTGTGTTTTGTTCAGATATGATCATACAAAGCCCCCAGCTGCAGCAGGTGGAGCTGTGGGCCCTGCGCCCCCCTCTTTGCCCTCCTTGGGCTTAAACAGTTCTCAGCCCTCTCCCGACATCGCCACATCTGTTATGAGGACACATTTGCATGAACCTGGGAAGCGGGAGAAGAAGACGCTGGTGCTCAGAGACCGCAGTGAGTGTACTGCAGCCTTCGCTGCCTTTAGGGAAGCAGCATGTATGGCTTACTGCTGCTTTCAGACCTCCTCGTCACAAAGCTCCTGGCATCATAGGAGCTCAGAGTTGATCTGAAAACAGGCTACAGAGGTTCAGAGATGTATCTCCACAGCTGGGCTGAGCTCCAAGCCCAGCAAAGCATCAGAGTGGTCCTTTGTCACCATGAAAGTGCCTCTTCATAGGGGTCACCCACTGATGAGAAACTGCAAGCTACTCATTTTGAAGCAGGGTGTTTTAATGGAAAGCACATGTCACTTTCTCTTGTTTGGAGCCATACCCTTGTAGTGACTGCTTTGGGAGTTTCAGGAGCATCTTCAAACACAGGGCAAGGAACAGGTGTGAGCCTAGAACAGGTTTGAGAGAAAGAAAGCATCAAGTGGTAAAGGCTTCTGAACAGCTGGGCCTCACTGGGAAGGTACCCAGCTCTTGGAATTGTTCCCCTCAGAATAGGTGGATTCTGCTCTCAGCAGACATCATCAGCCTGGAGCAGTGGGTCACTTCTGGTAGTGCCAGCAGTATGTGACAGGCAACACCCCACGGGCTTCAGGCCTCAGGATTGGTGCTTCTACAGTGGAGCCACTGTGTTCTGTTGACCTTGTCAATTTCTTTCGTGTTTTGGGTGGTTTTAGCATTAAATGGTCTGTATGTTGACATCTTGTGTTGTGTATAAAAACACCCCCTTACCTTTTGTTGTTCTGCATGTTCATGCAAGGTCTGGGTCGTCTCTCAGCCTCTGCACTGTTGTTACTCTCTGGCTTGCTTTTCACTAGCTGTTTCTAGTTTAGATTATTAGCTGACATGTAAGATTGAGCCTGTTCTTATGTGTGTATGTGTGTGTGTGCGTGTGCTTGTGTGTGTGTTTTGTGTTGAGATCTCACTGGCCTGGCTGAAGACAAGACTCCTCCGAGCACAGTGAATAATCCAGATGGCTGCAGTGATGCTCAGACCAGCCCGGAGATGAAGCCCCATTCCTACCTAGATGCCATCAGGACTGGCCTGGATGACTTGGAGGCCAGCAGCTCCTACAGCAATGAGCAGCAGCTGTGCCCCTATGCTGCTGCTGGGGAGTGCCGCTTTGGAGATGCCTGTGTCTACCTGCATGGGGACATGTGTGAGATCTGCAGGCTTCAAGTCCTCCACCCCTATGACCCAGAGCAAAGGAAGGCCCATGAGAAGGTAACTTGAAAACCTTTGCATGAATTTGTTTTAAGAAACTTGAATGTACCAGGGGATAGAGTCATTCAGGAGTCTCACAGGCATCTTTCTGCCAGAAATGCCTATGTTGTATACCTGGCTTATTTCTATTGTTTTCAAGTTCTTTTCCTGTTGCCATTTTATCAATTTTTTATTATTGAAAACAAAGAAGAATAAGTATTAGAAATGCAAAGTTCAGGACTGGAAAGATGTCTCACCAATTAAGGGCATTTGCTGAGGCTGGAGGTGGTGGCAGACAACTTGGATTCCAGCACTTGGGAGGCAGAGGCAGTCAGATCTCTGAATTCAAGGCCGGCCTGGTCTACAGAGTGAGTTTTAGAATAATCAGGGACACACAGAAAAAAAACCCTGTCTCAAAACAAACAAATAAACAATAAAAATTTCCGCTCTTGCAGAGGACCAGCATTCACTTCCCAGCACCCAATTTGGGCAGCTCTGGGCAACCCTCTGTAATTCCAGCCCCAGAGAGTCCAACATTGTCTTCTCACTTCCCTAAGAACACGCACACACACATACAAATAATAGTGATAAATCATTCAGCTCTAAGAAGTGCAAAGTAAGGCTGGAGAGATGGCACATCGGTTAAGAATATTGGCTGCTCTTAGAAAGGGCTGAGGTTCAGTTCCTACACCCATATGGCAGCTTACAGCTGTAACTCTAGCTCCAGGGGAATCCAACACCCTGACACAGACAGACATTTAGGCAAAACACCCATGCACATAAAATGAATCAAATAAAAATAAAAAGAAGCTTCAGTGCATTCATCTCACAGAACATTTAGTGCATTCTTTGAGAAAAACTAATGAGTTAAAAAATGCAAAGTAAAGAAAACCGGAGCATATGTGCCTGTCTTCTATGCCACATGTACACACATCTTTCCTCCCTAGCTTTAGATGTCTCTCTGGTTGGGATCCAGGCAGCCAATGTTTTGGAAACTTCGGAAAACCTTTATTATAGACTTTCCTTTAATTTTATTATTTGTGTGTGTGTGTGTGTGTGTATGGATGTGTATCTGTGTTCGTGCCTGTGCCTGTGTATACCTGTAGAATTGAGAAGAGAGTATGTAGAATCTTTGAGTTGGAGTTACAGGCAGTTGTGAGCTGATGAGGGTAACTGGAACCCAAACTCAGATCCTTTGGAAGAGCAACAAGAGCTCTTAACTGCTGCGCCATCCCTCTAGCCCCTTTTATCATGGACTCTTAAGAGCCAAGTGTTGAAAGGCTCTGAATATCCTGGTATCCGGAGGGTGTCCCTCACATTAGGCTGTGTGCTCATTCCAGGGCTATGAAGGTGGATTAGAAATGAAGAAGCTCAGGATTACAGCATTAGAGGCCAGGTCACATATCTAAGGATTGGTATTACATGGGATAAAGTGGTCATGGCCTCTCACAGAAGGCCTATATGTCTCAGGAGGGCTGCTAACACAGTGCATGCCGGCAGCTTTGCCTCATTTGGAAATCAGAATCCCAACTGTGACTTCAACAAGTCACATGCCCAGCAGGCAGCATTCTTGGCAGCTCAGCCTCTGTGGGACAGCAAGCTGTGGGACTCAGATTGGGTCCACTTTTTGTCCACATGCATAGAGTACTGTGCTGTTCACTCAGCTCTCAGTGCAGGGGCCTGGGTCGTCTTATCTGCCTGCTTTCACTTGAATTCACTCAGCTCAGTGACAGTTACTTGGTGTTTCCTGTATTGATGTCTAAAATAGGCATGACATCAGAAGAGCCAGGAGACCTGCAACCCAGTGCTCATGAATGCTGCCACCTCCACGGTAATCTAAGTGTTCTAGAGCTCCGTGGCATTAATCTGGAGTGGCCGTATCCTACTAGGGAATCCAGGACATGGTGGCTTGAGGTTCACTTTGTGGTCAGGGCACTGCAGCTGCTGTGGCTATGTGGCTGAGCAACTCCTGGAATCTTGGCCACAGATAACCTAACGCTTCCTCCCTGTCATCCTCAGATGTGTATGTCCACCTTTGAACACGAGATGGAAAAGGCTTTTGCCTTCCAGGCGAGCCAGGACAAAGTGTGCAGCATCTGTATGGAGGTGATCCTGGAGAAGGCATCTGCCTCTGAGAGGAGGTTTGGCATTCTGTCCAGCTGCAGCCACACCTACTGCCTATCCTGCATCCGCCAATGGAGATGCGCCAAGCAGTTTGAAAACCCGATCATCAAGTGAGTGCTGCTGGACTTCTGCAGTCACGGGGTCTGCTGCTCTCTAGAGCGCAGGCCCCCAGCTTTGTGAGCTTGCACAGGACATCCTTTCTGAGCCCATCTGCCTATCTTTGGTGCTTCAGGTTTTTTTTCACCTTAATAAAGGGTTTTAGGTTCCCTTGGAGTATAGGTCCTGTGCATGTTGTTGGGAGCTACCTGTGTGCAGCAGCTTCACTGAGGGAGAAGAGAGTGCTGTGGGGTCCAGTATTTTCCAGAGTTGCTCAGCTGATATGCAGTCTAGTTCTAGAAACTTGATTATCCCCTAAAGCCTATACTGCCACCCACCCATTCTTCCATTAGGCAGCCTCCAACCTCTTCTCTACAGATACCTTACTCTGCTCTTCATTGGTGTGCATGTCCTTTGCCCTAGCTAGTATTCCCAGGACCACCCATGCATGATAAGTGCACTCAGCATTTACTCCTCCCTGTGTTTTCCGAATGATAACAGCTTGTAGCCTGCTTGGCAGCTAGTGGGCACTCATATACAAGTCTAGACCCCAGGAGTGGTCACAGTAGCTCTGCCTCTAACTGAAGCATTGTTCCCCCAAAGTGGTGGTGCCATATCCCACTCTTACCTACAGGTCCAGATTCTCGTTTCTTTACATTCACTCCAACAGCGGCCTTTATTTCTAATCTGAGCTGTCCTGGGAATAAAGTGTATCTTACATCATCTCGTCTTCCATAGTCACCAAGGATAATGAGCATCATTGTGTGTGCTTATTGGCTGTCCTGGATGTGCTCAGGTCTCTGTTTCTTATTGAATTAAGCTTTTGCAGCAGCAGAAGTTGCTCTTAGATTATGGTAATTATCTCTGGCCATTCGTTTGAGCAGAGGGGTTTGGGGTAGAATGGGCAGAGAACTCATGGCATATTTTCACCTTTACTGACCTGGTTGGTTTTGTTGGTTTTTTTTTGTTTTGTTTTGTTTTGTTTTGTTTATCAGGTCTTGTCCAGAGTGCCGTGTTATATCAGAGTTTGTAATTCCAAGTGTGTATTGGGTAGAAGATCAGGATAAAAAGAATGAATTGATTGAAGCTTTCAAACAGGGAATGGGGTAAGTGCTTTGAAAAGCCTCTGTCATCTTCAGGTTTCCCAAAAATGTGGACCTGGTGGATGGCTCTCAGAGCCTCTTGTTCCTACCAGGCACTTTGCTGGCCTCTGGGCTAGGGGCTGGGCTAGGCCTTGGCTAGGCCTTGAGGAAGCAGACGAGTTCTAAGATGAGCCCTATGCCTGGTGCTGTGGTTTGACTCTGCCTCCCTGATTTAACAAGAACCTGTTGAGGATCTGCCTGCAGGCCTTATCCATTGTAGGGCCCAAAGAAGCCGACAGTGCCAGCCTCACACAGCTCACACTCTAGCAAAGGAAAGTAATGAACAGCAAGGTGAATAAGACAGAGAGACTCTGCCTCAAATAAGGTGATGAGGACTGACTCCACATGCTTTTCATGACACTTAACACACTCATGTTGCCTTATCTGCCCTCAACCTTCTACCCCAGCTGCCTCATGCTGGGGTTATAGGTATGCACAACCACACCTGGCACCTTTTTAAAAAGAATGACTTTTCTAGGAATTTTCCACAGAATAGTCCCATTGCCTTATCTTTCCTTTGTCACCACTGTCATTTGTACTGTGAATAATATATGTGTTGTACGTACATTATTACAAAACCTACAAGGCAGCATCAGCTTGGCCATTTCTTTTGTTGTTTTTATTGAGAAAAGATCTCACTGGGTGGCCCTGGCTGGTCTGAAACTTGCTATGTAAATTAGGCTGGCCTTGAACTCAAGAGATCTACCTGCCTTTGTCACCCAAGAACTGGAATCAAAGGCATGCATTACCATGCTTGGTCAAAATTTACTTCTTTTTTTTTTTTTTAGACCTCCCTCTCCCATTTGTTTTAGAAGTTTGTATATTTAGTGACTATGGCTTGATATTTACTCATCTTACCACTCTCCCTCCTGTCATGTAATTGTGTGTCCGTCCACAAGAGGGCAGATTTGGCAAAGCAGATCTGGTTGGGCTTAGAAAGGTGCTGCGCTGCAGTTTGAAGTTGCTTCACTGCTGTTGATTTGGCCTGGTTGTGCATCCCTCTGGTGGATGCTCTTGAGCAGTCTCCAGACACTGGGTTTGAGCCAAGCACCACCAGGGAAAGGATAAGTGAGGTTATCCCTCATCAAAATGTTAGGGGGCAGTGCGGTGGCAGATTTCTTCATTAGTGGCCCAAGTCAGAACAAACCCTTGAATCTACCTTGGGTGCAAGGAGAAGGAAGCCATGTAGAGCCCTCAATACCTAGCTGTGGGCTAGGCAGCACAGCTCCACTGAGGGAGGCTTATTAGTGGGATGGGACAGCATCCAGGAAGATAGAACTGGCAGGCAGGAACAAAGGGTGATACCCTGGTAATGGGACAGGAGGGCCAGGTGGGTTTGGGATTTGTCAGTAGCTTAGATGGGTATGAGAGCTGAGAATGCTGAGGCGCCAAGCTGGAGCTTTTGACTTTGGTGGGCAGATAATAGAGCTGGAGGAGAAAGAAGAGGGAAGGCAAGGTTTGTTTTTGATACAGGGTCTTGCTTTATAGCCCTGACTGGGTTAGACCTATCTGTAAACTAGGCTGACCTCAAACTCAGAGACCTTCCTGCCTCTGCTTCCCAAGGTTTGAGATTACTGTTGTATGCCACCATGCCCAATGAGAGGGCAGTTCTGAAACTGATGAAGGCCTCTTGGAAAACTCTCCAGGTTATAAAAAAAATAAAACCCCAGAGAGTGGAGAAGGACCAAAGGTGCAGTGAAGAGTTCAGCTATGCTCCTAAAAGTAGAAGGCACCTGCAGGTTTAGGTATCTGCTAAGACCTGCTTTCCCAGGCTGCCCTGTCACTTCGACAGGATTCCTGACCAAGAGGAAAGGAAACTAACTCACTTATCTTGGAGACTTGAGCAGAGCAGGTGACCTAGCATTGGACCGTAGCACGTTGGAGTACCCAAGTCTCGCTCAGCCCTGGTGCAGAGCTGGGATTTGGGGGTAGGGTTTGTCCTTCCTTCTGAGCACTGCAGCAGCCTCCACACAGAGCATCCCAGCACCATTGCCTCGCTTGGAAATCAGTTCCAGCTGTGACTTAAACAAGTCACTTCACTTCTCCCAGCCCCGGGTCGCGGTTGTAAGACAGTTACCACACTTCATTTTTCCATCATCCTCTGATTTGTCTGTGTGTATGCTTTTCAGGAAAAAGGCGTGTAAATACTTTGAACAAGGCAAGGGGACCTGCCCCTTTGGAAGCAAGTGCCTTTACCGCCATGCTTACCCTGATGGGAGGCTGGCAGAGCCAGAAAAACCTCGGAAGCAGCTGAGTTCTGAAGGCACTGTGAGGGTAAGCTGGTTAGGGATATTGGGGGAATTTCTAGGTACAGCCCAGGCTCCTACTAGCTTTGGCAGCAGAGTGGCGGGGTTAACAAAGCAAAGAACAAGCTGGCACTCAGAGTCTGCTTCCATCTCTACTGACCCAGGCGTGCTTGTTGGCTGTTTTTTCAGTTCTTTAACTCAGTGCGGCTTTGGGATTTTATCGAGAACCGAGAAACCCAGCAGGTCCAAAGCACCGACGATGTCGACGTGACAGAGCTAGGAGACCTCTTCATGCACCTTTCTGGAGTAGACTCATCAGAGCCCTAGTCAGTACTGACCCCGTCATCTGGGCTCTGCAGTCAACTTTCCAAGGCAGGTCACGGAAGCATCTGTCACTGACCCGAGGTGACATGGTCCTGGGATGTGAGTGCGGTAGTGAGTCCCCATGATCTCTATGTTCCATTTTCGACGCCCTGGTAAAGGGAAGGGCATGAGATAACCAAGTCCATGGAATCACTACATTTAGAGTTGAGCTCTTAGTTGTACCTCCAGCCCTCTACTGGGGACCAGCTATGCGGTCCAGCTGTTTTAATTGATTGCTTTTAAATGAAATCCGACTGCCATCCTTCTCTTGTGACTTTTTTCCTTAAGGCAACAGTAAACACGCAGCTGCTCATAAAGCAGCAGATCTGTTTTTTCTTGCCAAGGCGTCGCCAGCCCTGAAGAGGGCTCCTCTGCAGTGACCATCTCTAATGTAGTGTGTTGAGCCTTGGAATTTATGCAGCTTTGCAGTGAGAACACCTGTGGTCGTGGTGGCGCTGTACCGTAGAGTAGGCTCTGATGAGTCAGGCTTGAGTTCCCTCCACTGTCCAAATCAGCAGGTTTGGGCGGTTTACGCTTAAACAGGTGGATCCTGTCTATAAAGTTCTCCAAGGAGACTCCGTCCTACCCTGCCCACCTTGTAGTGAAAGCACAAGACCCTGAGGACTCACACTCCACTCCAACTGTCCATTCTCAGCGGGAGAGTGGAGTGGGCTCTACTCTGCTGTTTTTTGTGGTGCTGACCTGAGTCACTCCCATCTAAGGGGAATAAGGCCAACACAGCTAGATTGCAAGTCAGCAAGTTTGTTCTACACCTGAGTTTATTTTTGTAAAAAGCTGTAGATATCAAATATTTTATAAATGCACCCTTATGGCGTGGGGAGTAACACCTGTGTGCTTTTTTGCTTGGTGGTTCATGTAACTGTAGAGAAGGCTCATACCACACACAGACCCTCCTTGAGTTCTGCACAAGAAACCATACAAGTAGGATCCACACTGCAAGTTTGGTAATAGAATACTTTTGAAGGAGTTGGTAACCATTAAACCTAAATTTAATTTATTTTATTAAAATAACATAATTGAGGAACAATCAGATAACTGTATCTTGTCAGGCGCAATAAAAACAAATTAAAACCCAAAATCATTAAGAAAACCTGTACTCCTGGCTTTCTTACAGACAAGGATGTGACTAGAGACAGGGCTGGGCTGCAGCCCACCCCATAGGGGCAGCTCCTGGAAGACAGATTGAGCGTGTGGGAGGCTGCCGCAACGTGGAGCACCGTGCTTTAAAGCCATCCGCACAGGACACCTTAGACACAGGAAGAGGGTGTGTCCACAAAGTGAAGTTCTGTAGTACCAAAGCAGGGTCTCTCAGGTGGCCAGGACTCCATGTGCAAAACTGGCACTGCACCACTGTCTGTGCCCTCCAACAGGCTCCATGAGCCAAGTTCCCAACTTGTCCCTGCAGCAGCCAGAGCGCCCTGCCACCTTGACTTCTCTCCAACGCCATTTGCCCTAAAAATGCTCAGCTGACTTGTATGCCTCTGGAGCAGAGCAGCATGGTGGGCAGCTTCCTTTTCCAGGGCAGGAGGGGTAGAAAAGAAGGCAACATGAAGTTAAGGCCCTGTGAGTAGTCTAGGTCCTTAGCAGCAGCTTCCCCGAAAACATGCATTCTGCCCCCAAGGAAAGTGGTGCCTGCTGACTCTTCTTCCTCCCCTGGTGGCCTAAGAACAGCTCCAACATGAGCTAGAAGACTGGTAGCCTCGGGGACGTGGTCAGCGTGCAAGCATTGATGTCCTCAGTGTGGGCTGCTCGATGCAGGGAAGGCTCAGAGGCGCTCCTGTTGATTTTTGGCAGAGCATGCTGAAGCAGCTCGATGGAAGACAGGATCTGAAACAAGGCCCAATGTGGTATCATTAGTTGGGGACTTGGTATCTCCCCAACCACCCGTTCAGTCAAGTGCCCAAGCACACAGGCAGTTTGTTCCCTGTACTTGTAAAGAGCTTGTGGAGCACAGATGGTCCCTGCAAACCCAGTCCTACCCCACCTCATTTATATCCTCAGAATGTTTGAGCTACTGAGCTCCATCTAACCTGGGGAAACAGAGGCCTCTCTTCTTTAACTTTCTTCACACAGTCGGCCACCAACCTCTTCATTGCCTTGGGACAGTTCTTGTAGAGCCTGCTAAGATCTGGAGAGACATATCCACGGCCCACCATGAAGATAATCTAAAGGAGACAGTTGAGCAAGCGAGTTTGTGAACAAGAGTACACTGGTACTATCTGGCCCCTTGCTGCTCTGCCAGGCCCCATGATCACCTGGTCTCGGTTGTTGATGTGAGAGTAGGGAAGCTCCCCAGTCATCAGCTCATACAGCACGATGCCATAGGAGTAGACATCAGACTGGAAGCTGAATGGGTTGTTATCCTGCATTCGGATTACTTCTGGGGCCTATGAGGACAAAGTATTGTTAGTCCCTGGGTGATGGGCTCCAGGGACATTCAGGATCCAGACTACTCTAATTAGATGGGGGAAGGGGTTATCAGTCCTTAGCCCAGGGTAGCTCTTTCCCAAAGACTCAACCACTAAACTTCCCAGGCAATAATGTAGTTTGCCTTAAGTTGACTGACACGGGGGAATCAAGCAGACTCGCATAGCTGTGCCCAAATGCTGTCAAGTTTACATCCAGTCCTGGGTCAGTACTTCCATCATGCTCAGAAAGTTGTTTGGGGCCAGCTTCCTTACCATCCACAGCACAGAGCCAGTGGGCTGTTCAACCTGCTGAGAGCCGCTCCAGCGTGACTTCACTGTTGCCAAACCAAAATCTCCAATTTTCACTGTGAGGCCTTCATGGAGAAATATATCTCGATGCTTGTTAAGGAGACTGACCGTTCACTGCTCGTTACAGAGCTTTCTATCTCCTTCATCACTAAATCAGTTGTCTTCCAGGAGGCAGGAAATGATGGAATACCCAATTCTACTGGATACTGGTTCTGAATTGATGCCGATTCTAGGAGACTCTAAGAAACACTGTGGCCCTCCATTAAAACAGGGGCTTCGTGGCGGTCAGGTGATTAATGGAGTTTTGGTTGAAGTCTGACTCACAGTAGGTCCCCAAACTTATCATTCTGTTTATTTTTCTAGTTCTGGAATGTATAATTAGGATAGATTTACTTAGCAGTTGACAGAATTCTCAAACTGGTTCCCTGACCTGTATAGCAAGGGTTGTTATGGTTGGAAAGGCTAAATGGAAGCCTTTAGGAGTTGTTTCTGCCAGACAAAAAACAGTAAATCAGAAATTTCACATTCTTGGCAGAATAGCAGCAATCAAGGACCATCAAGGACTTGACATATGCAAGGGTACCACCATCAAGGGTACCACCATATGCAAGGTGCCACCATCAAGGACTTGACATATGCAAGGGTAGTGACTCATCCCACATCTCCCTTTAATGCTCCTGTCTGGCCAGTGCAGAACAGATGGACTGTAAAGAACGACAGCTGACTGTCAAACTCCCATCCAAGCACAGCTGCTGCACCAGATGTGCTGTTCTGACTTGACTGATTAACGGGCCACTGGGTACCTGAGATGCTGATCTAGCAAACAAATGCCTTTTTCTTGTTTCTGAGTACCACCAGAGGCAATTCACTTTCAGTCAGCAAGGCCAGCAGTGTGTATCTTTACAGTTTTACTTCAAGGATATATTAACTCTCCAGCCCTGGGTTTGAAGGAATCTCGATCATCTGTCTCTTCCACAAACTGTCAACATTGGTCAACTATGTGGATGACATTATGCTGGGTGGACCAAGTAAGCAGAAAGTCACAACAGTCACTTTGGACTTGTTGGTAACACATCTATGCAAAGGATGGGGGAGGGGGTCCAAAATCAAGCTGGAGAGATGGCTCAGTAGTTAAGAGCACTTCCAGAGGTCCTGAGTTCAATTCCCAGCAACCACATGGTAGCTCACAACCATATATAGTGAGATCTGGTGCCCTTTTCTGACATGTAGACACACATGCAGGTAAAACATTATATATATTCCATAATCTTGAAAATCTGATTTGGTTTGCAGTTACTTTTCCCTCTGTATGTACAGCCACACACTTTTTCCACAGGCTAAATATTACCCTCTTCAAGCTACACTTCAGATAATCGCAACCACGCCGAGTTCAAGTCCATTCCAAGTTTGCATCCCAACTCTGAAGAAATTACTTTTAGATCACTGTTGGTTAAAACAACAACAAAAAACTTAAGTTCCTTCAACTCTCATGGACACTAGTCATTGCATACAATGACTACAGAGAGCCTATGTTTGGCTTCTCAACTATATTTTGTTTAAAGGAAAACAAAAAAAGCTCTTCCTGGCACCATGAACCATGTATGAGGAAAAGGACTTGTTGAGCCCTTAAGCTGAGAACTCAATACCAAAGGATACTGTTGGATTTCATGTCTCTATGGATGATGTTCTTTGCGTGCAAATAGCTGTGAAGGAGAAAAATCAGGTAACTGTATGAGACAAAGTCAAGGTACCCAAGGGCCTATCTTCCCAGCCTAACCCTGTCACCTGTAGAAAGACTAGAGCATAAATGGGCTGATAAGCATCATTTTCACTCCAGTGCCCATCAGCTAACTGGTGGGTAGCACTGCGCCCTGCATGCTGCAACTTGTATTTGCTCTGCAAACAAAGCCAGGCATGTAAGATGCTGTATTTTACTTCATATTCCGCTTATCCAAAGACAAAACCCAGTCAGGAGCTGGGGATGGCTGTAAGCTGATTATTTTTCTGGGTGGTGAGAATGCAGAATGTAACAGGATAGATGCACTGGGAATATAGAAAAGCCCCCAAGCCATATACTTCTGAAAGAATATGGCATGTGAATTTTAACTTCCATATTTCTTAAAATTTAGATTCCTGTATGAGTGTTTGGTTTTTTTGACACAGCTTTTCTCTGTGTAGCCCTGGCTGTAATAGACCAGGCTGGCCTTGAACACAGAGATCCACCTGCCTCTGCCTCCTGAGTGCTGGGATTAAAGGCATGTGCCGCCACCACCTGGCTTCTGGATGAATTTTAAGACACAACAAAACTGTGTAGCACTTACGCCAACTCCAGTCACCTGGCATCTGGGGAGCAAGCACTAAGGAATTCCTGTACCCTATCCATAAGGGCACCTGGAAAGCAAAGCTTGAGAGCACTGCCTGGTACTGACCAGGAGAGAACCGTGTCACTAGGCACCATGTCCAGCAGAGGCCCTAAAGATGACCTTTTAATGAAACTGGATAAGCCAGGCATCGTGGCATATGCCTTTAATCCCAGTAGATTCTTTAAATTCTAGGACAGCCAGGGCTACACAGCAAAAACCATGCTGGGAGGGAAAGGGGGAAAAGGAGAGAGAGGGAGGAACCAATATCCAAAGTGACAAAAGGACTGGAGAGCTGGTTTGGGGGTTAAAAGCATGTAATGCTCTTGCAGAAGACTCCATTTTGATTCCCAGCACCCACATCAGGCAGCTCACAACTGACTAATTCCAGCCCCAGGAGGACCTGACTCCTGAATACTGACACTTACACACAGATCCAAACAAATGTACATTTTTTTTTTTTCATTGACAAAAGCACTGGTGAGGAGAGGGTATTCCTCTGCCTGGGGACAAAGTTCGTGTAGACAGGGGTTGTCTAGCTGATGAGGAGTGGGAGGGAGCTTTGGACTTGCTGTGCATGAAGAGTGCCACTCAGTCCAGCTCCCACAAGGGCAACTCAAGAGTTTACACCATAAGGACTCACCAAGCTGTCTACTTACTCCATTCCCTGAGCTGTCTGTCGGGCAATGTCAATTAGCTGGAACATCTGGAATTTGGTCTCCTGGACATGGAGGTGTTTGTAGAGACTGCTGCCCTCACACCACTGGGTCACAATTGCCAGGTTGTCCTTTGTCATGTACCCCATGAACAGCAGGATATTAACATGCCGTGTTTTGCTGGGGGAAAGGGAAGCAGGGAAAACATGGCCATGAGACCACTGCTTGCAGTCAGCCAGAGCCCACCTTTTGTTCACCTCTATGCTAGCCTTGCGTACACAGGCTGTGCTTTGCACCAGAACCCTCACCTGTGGCACCTACCTCTGTCCAACTCATCCCTACAAACCTAAGAGCGATTCAGTGACTAGAAAGCTAGGACTTGGGCTGCAGAGTAAAGCAGATTAGCTATAGAAATAAAAGTAAGAACAATCTCCCTATCACAAACTAACCCCACTACTCTGGGCTGTTGCTTATTGAGTACAGAGAAGAGGTGTGTGTCCATGCAAAGGGCTCTTCTGGTTCCCAGCACATATGCTGGAAGGAAACAAGAGTTCCTTCCTCCTTGAAGGAGTGTTCCTCGAAACCCACAGCAGGTGCTGACCTGCACAGCCTGGCCCTACCCAACCTTGCTGTCCAGGGGCTGGGCTCACCGCAAGACAGCCACCTCGTTCCTGAAGGCCTGGAGTTGCTCTGGGGTTGGGTCAACCACCTTTAGGATCTTCACTGCAACGTCTCCTGCAAATTAATTTGAGGGCGGTTACACTCTGTTAAATCCTAAGGTATTTGAAAATAAGGACTATTTATGTGCATCTTACCTTGGTGTTTTTGTTTTGAGACAGGCTCTCACTGGGGCCCAGGACTAGGGTCAGCCAGTGTAGCCCCTCTTCCCCTGACCAACACCAAGATCACAAGTCAGTACAATCACAGCTGAGTTTTTATGTAAATACTGGGGCTTGAACCTCAGGTCCTCATGTTTCGATGGCAAGCACATTTTACCAACTAAGCTACCTCTCAGCCTTTCAAAACCCTAACTCTAAAGGAAGATAGGGAGTCACTTCTCAAAAGACGATGTTTGTGTGCAGGTAGAACAAATCTGCCAACTAATACAAATCAAGCAGTGGAGATGCTTCTTTGGCACTCACACCCACACTGGACTGCTGAAGCCTTCATCAAGCTAGTGTCCGAGTGAACACCAAATCCCATATGGGATAGCTCCAGAACCTTAGCCTATGAAGATGAAATCAGTGCTAAGGTCTCTTAAGCACAAACTGATGAGGAAACAGGCCCTTTAGTAAAGCTGAGAGGTCTTGGGAATACTGAACCCTTGCTGTGTCATAGCCTGTATGCACACCTGTTAAACTCACTCTGCAGAGAGGAAGTAGAAAAGAAGTCAGTCCAGGACCACATTTGGAAAAAGAAAAATGTGCTGCAGCCAAAGGCAGGGAGCTAAGTGGATCCACACAACTGTCCTTCAGTACTGGCAGCAACCCAGGCAACCTCCTGATAGCTTCAGAAACAAGGAGTCAACTTTGCTTTCAGAGATAGATGTCTCATTCAAATGTTTTACATAGATATATTAACAAGAGTAATAATAAATTACTTGAAACCCTTGGTGGAGGGGCAAAACAGGGTTTCACCATGTAGCTAGAACTCAAGAGATCCACCTACCGCTGCCTCCTAAGTACTGACATTAAGAGTATACCACCACTGCCCTGCTAGGAGCTCAAATTTTTATAAAGTTGTCCACTCTATAAACTGAGGTAGGAGGCCAGCCTAGGCTACGTATCAAGACCCTGTCTAAAAGAGTCAAATTAACCAAGGCACCAATGATCAAAGTGAGTCGGCCTGAGGTCTTACTGTTCTGCGGAACACCAATGGTTAAAAAAAACGGGTTTCCTATGAGGTCCCAGTCTGACTCCCTGTGAGCTCCAGTTTATCATCTACAGTTGACGTGGCAACCAGCATTGCCCAGCACCAAAGGCACCGGCTACTGGAAAAGATGCAGATCATCTGATTGGAGGTGCAGTGATGGAGCCACCCATCAAGTACAGTGACTCTAAGTCCCACATGGCCAAGGAAGGGGGATTCCTGTATGGCTGTGAAGTCTGAGAGAAGACAGTAGCTGGGCTCAGAGACTGCTGAGAAGAGGGAATGCTTCCTGGAGGTAGTGGGGTGTAAGCATCAGAAAAGATACTAGAAAGGATATTCTAAACTGCACCAGAAACAAAGGTGACAGGACTGTTGGGGCGTGTAACTGAGCACCTGTAGAAGAGACGGGGCTGGAGAAGAACTTGCTGCAATAGCCCAGGTAAGTACAGGTGTGGGGTTACAGTGGGAAACAAACTGGGAGGGCTGGTTTAAAATGAGGCCAGGATGATGGCTGGTGGCCAGGTGCCCATAAAAGCGAAGACTGAAAGGACAAGTGGCTACAGGTGCAGAGGAGGCCGGAGGCAGTGCTAAGCAGCGCCCAAGAACAGCTCTACGTAGTTGATGGCCTACTGCAGTGACACCATCCTTCTGCAGACAAGAGGCGAGCCAGCCGGTCATTACTTAACCGTTCTCAGAGAAGGAGTCACTCTACATGTCACTAACCAACTTTCTGATCTGTGTTCTTAAGAAATACCATTGCTCATATAGCGACTTAGGCAAGGCAAAAAGCCATGTATTGATATGCACCAAGAGAAGTAGATGCTGCTCAGTGTCCAGTAGGACTTTGATGCTCAGAACTTTACTCCATCTCTGCCCTATTATCTATAAAGGTTATCAGCACCAAGTTTGAATTTGGGGGAACGTCAAGAAACTTTACAAGCACTTTCAAGAAACCTGTACTTAGATTGCTAATTTCCTAAATCCAGGTGTTAAAAACCTGGTATGAAAAGTGTTAAGTATGTTGCCAAATTATTCAAGCTGCTGCTATAGAGGTTAGCCTCCAACTTTCCTTTGAAGTGATAAAGTGTTTCCCATGAAAATGAACACTCACCTCACAGAAAGGGATACCTACAATTAACCCTGGGCAGGGCAGAAAACACTAGTCAGGAGGTAGGTGTCTGGCTTTCCTGCACCAACCCTCTGATCAGGAGCAGACAGCCCCTTCTCCAAGCACCTGCTTTAAGGCCCCTTTCAGCTGTTGGTGTCAAGGGTGCACTCCACTCAAACCAGCAGACATCTGCTCATGAAGAAGCATGTTCCATGAGCAGAGCTAGCTTCGTTTTGAAGAAATAGCACCACTAGCGAGTCAGTACAGGGCTAGAACTTGCTCGCTGGTTTCTAAGCATCCTGAGAACTTTATTATGCCAATTAAAGTTAGAATGCTGTGGAATTCAAATGTGATTTGATTGCCACATGTGACCAAGTACCCATAGATAAGGCCTCTCTCAACCAAGAAGCCCCCTAACCCTCTCTGCTGAAACCTGACCACCAGACGCCTGCAGCAAGAAATAGGCCCTAAACTTACCGTGCCACTTGCCCTTGTACACTGTGCCAAAGGAGCCGGACCCAATCCGAGTGGACAGCATCACCTCACTGGCTTCTATTTCCCAGTAATAGCTTGAATCTCTCTGCCCACGAGGCCTCTGAAATAAATGAGGATCATTCATAACCCACACTATCAAAGAAAGGATCATCCAGCCCCATCTGTTTGGCTTCCCTTAAAGATGGATACCATCCCTGCACTGCAGCTACGGTTTTTGTCTTGAGAACATACCAATTTACTGAGTTGTAGCTGAATGGCAACTTATAAGATGTGAAGGTGCCAGGGGGCACTAGCATTCATACTAGCATCCATTTAGCACTAGCATTAATATTTTCTTAGGTTACCATCCCCAAATATGTTATGTGCATTCTAATTTCCAAGAGTTTATCTTTACTGAGCCCTGAATAGAAAGAGGTGTTATTGGCCATACTCACAATTTTGTTTTTTTCCTGGGTCCCAGATCCTGGTGCCCGCTCTCTTTGTGCTGGCACAGGGGTTTTGGGCTGTGACCAGCCTGTTGGGCTCAGGTTGTTGGGGCTGCTGGACAGGGCTGAAGGTGAGGCTTAATAGACAAGACAAACAGAATCCGAACGTAGATAAGCCAATAGAAGATCACAGCATAGAGAGAAAAAGCCCATTACTGATCATTAAATGACTGGGTAAAGTACCTGATTCACTGTGACTTCGAATTGCATCCTGAAACACAAAACAAAAGCTGATCAGACATACTAGAAAAGGCTTTCTCTTGGGGTGGGGATGAAGGGAGAGGTTGTAGGAACAAAGCCATTATTAACTCTCTAAAATATAAAGTATACTTTCATACTCTAATTTCCTGGTTTACCTAATGGCCAAAGTGAAGTTTTCCAATATTAATTTCTATTACATATTACATGAAGTCAGTGTAACTTTTCAAGGAAACCACATCATTTCTCAGAAAAAACAAAAACAGGAACAAACCCTCAGCAAAGGCTGGCAAAGTTACTAACAACTGGGATCTCCTCCCAAAATCCCAGTATACTGCTCTACTGAGGCTTAATCAGATATAGAGAAAGAAAGACAGAGACCCAGTGACAGGCTCACTAGTAGTAAGGACACATATGAACCAGAAATTGGATGTGACAAAGGTAAGTACTACTTGAGGCCTAAGTCACAGGGAACTGGAAAGACCATGAACCCCAGAGCCTGAATCCTGTGTTTATATTTTATAAACCCACACAGACAAGAGGGGAGACTTAGTCAGGGTCACAGAGCAGTGGGTGGTAGAAATGGAACCATCACATATGAATCTGAGCCTCAGCTCCATTAGCATGGGCTATTACACCAAACTTCAGTGGTGTTCTCATGCAGGCTACATTCTCTTAATACTAGATACTGTTTCAAGAATAGTTCAAATCACAGGGACCTACCTCCACAGAACATTTTTTAAATTTCATTTTGATTTGCATGTATGCACCACATATAAATAAGAATGCAGGTGCCCACAAAGGCCAAAAGACAATGTGGGATTCCCTGAAGCTGGAGTTACAGTGTGTCCCCTGACTTTTATCCGACAAGAGCAGTAAGCACTCTCAACTGTCATGCAGCCCTCCATGAGACAGTTCTAAATCCTAATTTTAAGAGTCTTCCTTAAGGGTGGAATTTAAAGGCAACGATATAAAGATCACTCAGCTCACATCACTTCAGAAAATACCTTTTTAGAAAGTTATGTTCTTTTTCTTTGTATAACGATAGCAAACAAGCTATTTGTTCGACAAAGCTACAATTAGACTGTTCCCACTCGATATTTAAAGGTTTATCTTTTATGAGTGTTTATGTATGAGTCTGCATGTATGTGTGTGTACCACATTTCTGCAGTGCCCTTGGAGGCCAGAAGAGAATGTTACGTCCTCCAGAACTGAACTTATGGACAGTAGTGAGGCTGCATGTGGGTGCTGGGGTCTGAACCAGGGTCCTCCAGGGGAAAGAGTACTCTTAACTGCTGGGCCATCACTCCATATTTTTTGTTTGTTTGTTGTGTTTTTCTTTAATATAGGTTATCACTGTGTAGCCCAAGCTGGCCCTGAACTTGCCATTCTGCCTCAGCCTTGTTAGGGTTGTAATCTGCAGGCATTTGCCACCGTGCCTAGAGATAACTTTAAAAGAGTAAAAGAAACACAAACCAAGCTACTGTTCTCTTTCTCTCTCTCCATCTCCCCATACACACAAACACACACACACCATTTCCACCACCCTGCCCAAGTATCTTAAGAGCATACAGTAAAGCTAACTCTGAGTCCCAAGCCTGGCCTATCTCTAAAACATCCACAGAGATACGTAAGATTTTGGCTGCTTTAGGGCTTGCCGTGTAAGCACAAAACCCAGGGTATAATCCCCATGAGGTGGCACATGCCTATGATCCCTGCACTGAGAAGATGGGGACAGGAGGATCTTGGAGGCTCACTGCCTGGCCAGCCTAGCCTAGCTAGCAAGCTCCAGGTTCAATGAGACCCTATTTCAAAACACAGGTGGAGGGGCAGCTGGGAAAGATAAGAAATCAATCTTCTGGTCTCCACATGCCTGCACACACAGAACATACAGATCCTCACTCTACAACTCAAACTAGGTATAAATGTATCTGTGTGGGAAAGGTGGAAAAGTGTGGTTGTCGGTATATTTATAAATATGACATAATGGCACCCAAGTGGGAGAAGCACTGGCCAGTCAACCAATCTCTTCTGTTATTTTATTAAAATTATATTCCAGAATACAGCAGGATATTATTTTCTTAATGTCTTACTTTTTGCTTCCTCTGTCTAGTATTTTAATTGGTAGATTACTATAATTGGATCACATATCCCAGGATAAAATTTTATGAATTTGGGCCTGGAGAGATGGCTCAGAGGTTGAAAGTACTGGCTGTTCTTCCAAAGGTCCTGAATTCCCAACAACTACATGGTGGCTCATAGCCATCTACAATGAGATCTGGTGTCCTCTGCTGCTCATATGCAGGCAGAATACTGTAAAAATGATAAATAAATAAATTTTTAAAAATGTCTGTGTGCGCCTAAATTTAAGTTATTAGTTTAGAAGAACATAACTTGTATAAGCCAAACAATAACATACAACCCAAAATGCTGAATGAATCATGTGTTATTAAAAAGGAAAAAAAAATGGTGGTGCACACCTTTAATCCCAGCACTTGAGAGGCAGAGGCAGGCAGATCTCTGTGAGTCAGAGACCATCCTGGTCTACATTGTGAGTTCTAGGACAGCCAGGACTATAGAGAGACCCTGTCCCCAAAAACACATCACCTCCAAAAAGGGAGAGAAAAAGCCACAAATAAAACTTTCTTCTGAGGCACAAACAAGACTAAATACAATACTTGTGCTACTGTGTTACAAATTGAAGCCATTTTCACTTTGAACATACTAACCCAGAGTTTAAACAGGAACAGGCTGGACATGGGAAGAAAATGGCTACTTTAATTATATTATTGAGTCTAATCATAATGATAAAGCCCATAGATTACACAGGGCAGGACACGTGATTTGCAGCTAGACTGTTCCTGAAAAGGCAGGTGTCAAGGAACAAGTTTCTACAAAGACCACTTCATGGTGGAGAGAAAACACAATTATGTGGACATGTCTGCTGAGTCTTTTTATTTGATTTGAAATAGATCTCACCATGTGGCCCAGACTGGTCTCCAATAAGGACCTCCAAGGTGCTGGGATTCTAGGCATGTACTAGTATGCCAGACTTACTGATAAGCTTCTAATGCTTATCAACCAATGGATGAAATGCTTTGGCTGAACTCAGTACAGATGCTATTACTATATCAGTCCATCTTTTGAGAAAACTGAGTTTAAAAACTATTTCAATGCCCTTGTCTCCAAGAATCTACTTGAGAAATTCTCTTAGCAGTGGATGTATCCCATAGAGTATTTGTCTTGCTCATAAATATTCTACGGAAAAAGGAAAAAAAAAAACATATACAGCAAGTCTGGCTAGAAGTATAAATGAATGTATAACTTGTCTCATGTGATAGTCAACCCAAGAAAGCAAAGGCATGAAGAAAATACCTACTCTTCCCCTCAGACAAAATCGTCTGGAGCACGCCCTGGGAGAAGCATTCAGGCTGTTATTCTAGTCCAAAGCAATGAGAAATAAAGAAGAATAAAGAACAAAGGAAGCATTTGAAGTGTATTCAGTTGATTTTAAAGATGAGCTAGAAAGCAAACCAAACAAACAGAACATACAAGAAAGAAAAGGCAGTTTGCTAACACTGACTAGCAGCGTCTCATTTGCCTCAATGCGTATTAGATCCTAGAGCACCTACTTTAGTCCCCTAGAGCATCTGCACTCTTCACACAACAACCCTCACCACACAAAGCTGCTCTGCATGTATCTGCACCAGCGCAAAGATCACATCCAAAGCTGGGACACAGAGCACAGTGGTTAGCGGAAAGTTTTGTTTTCCACTGCAAGGACACATTGGCCTAGTTATTAAGCCTGTCTATAGACATAACAGATTTTAAAAGACTATTTCAAAGTCCAAGGGCCTGAAAAGTACTGCAACATTCCTAAGCAGCTTTGAAATCCACATTCTCTGTACTTCCCAATATTAACTACCGCTGCTCATCACCACCCCCAAGGGGCCCTATTACCTCAATCATCCTGCTGTCCACAGGCAGGGTGGTGCTGACCATGTGGACATTGGGAGTGGACGTTGACCTCTGCCTCTGGGACAGGGAACCTTCAGAGGAAGGGCTGGAGGTGTTGAAAGTGAAGGCATGGGGTGTGGAGTATCTGTGCTGGGAACTAGGCACGGAGAAGAAAGAAAGTCCCATGATTGGCACTCAGGCCTCCACACTGGCAAAGTCTTTTCAACCGCCTACCTCATTAAAACAAACCTGACCCATATAACCCCTGATACAATGTTTCATTCTTTCAAACTGCACTATTTAAAAACTCTTCTGTCTGGACTCCTTTACATGCAAAATTTTGAAAATAAAAAATAAATGTGCTTGTCATCTCTGTGAAAAGAATCTATCATACAATTTATCCTTGGTAATAAATCACTCTTCAGAATACTTCAGAATTTTACAACATCTCTAAGAACAGATCAGTATTTGCTACAACTACCACCTAACACTAACTGGAATCTACCTAACTTAACTGAAAGAAAGACTGAGAGTCTCTCCCTATAGCTAGCACACAGCAAAGTGTGTGCTGCATCGTTAGATCTGCAACGCCAACCTGTGAAATAACTGTTTAAGCCCAGGAACACACATTAACAAGTACAGGATAGGGATGGGATATGGCTCAGTGGCAGAGGGTTTACTTAGCCTGTGTAAGGCCCTAAGCCCCAATATCTTGAAACAAGTAACTTCTGTGGCTAAAGGTGTGACTCCACAGCATGGCACTAGGCTAGCCTCAGGAAAAAAAAAAAGTAGAACATATTTGTCCTGTAGATTTCAGGTTTATTCAGATCACACTTGTATGAATTCAAGGGACAAAGACGGGCTTTTCTAAGGGTTACTGTTCTGTCTATGGCCATACCACCCTGAACATGCCCTGGCCTTGTTTAAGGAAGGCTGTTTCCTCACTGAAATAGCCAACCAAACCTTGCACTAGGAATTCTGTCTGCATTTAGGCTAGTTTCTTATCTTTAAAGCAAGTTGTTTTTTGCTCAAATGTGGTTTGCAAATTACCAAAAAGGATTCATTCAAGTCAGATACAAACATTATTTCAATACAAATTCATTGTTCGAAAATACTGCCTGCAATTAGTTCCACAGTAGTTTTACAGGAGTCATTAAATGCTACCTGATTACATATAGACATTTTAGACAAAAATGCACATTTTATTTTAGGTTCTAAATTCTGTGTGTCACTGAGCAAGATCTGTACTCCACTGAACTTTGAGCTTTAAAGCAAGAAAACAGCAATGACAAGTTAAATGAAAACTCTAAAGTGTTAACAGAAAGGACACCTATTTCCATCTACTTGGATTTTAAGACTGTGATAAACATTTTACAAGTTAAGCTTTTCTTCTTAGTCTCTGTACTCTTTGGGGACCCTTTCCACAGAGGCTTAATTCACCACAATTGGAAGAAGGTAGAACCTCAAGCTTTTTATAAAGGTATTATGTTGTAATAGAAGGGCCTGCAGTCAAAATCACTTTCTAGAATGTAAATAAGTACGGTGGGGCCACAGAAAAGTCTCTACTTGGTGTTCCACAGAGGCAGCAAAGGGTCTGCAGACATGAAGATGAAATCCTTTGTATTCAGGGTCCCCAAACACCAAACCCAATATAACTTTCCAAAAGAACACCAAGTAAAATATTACCTAGCAGGCATCCGGGAAACAGACTCTCGCATCCGACGCATTGTCAAAGAAGGTAGTGCTGGGACTCCACTATCACCAACAGTGGAATTTGGGAACAGCCTGAGTAAAACATGGAAAGACTGATTTATGGATTCAGTCCTCTTTTCAGCCACCCTGCCTTGCTTGCAAACCCACAGCTACAATCCAACTTCCCTTGATTCATCTGCCTCAAGTGCTTTAGGCACCTGTAATGAAGAGACTATGAACCCAAAGGGCTGGATTACAGACTGAGTGACAGCAACCTGCCAATGAATGCACATCCTGCCAGGTGGTCCTGTCCAGCTATACTAAAGTAATGTTTTCCTAAGTGATAGTACAACATTTCACAACCTTATTTCACAAACATACAGCTTTTCTGGAATTGTTGCCTTGGAAACAACAATGAGAAGAAATTATACTCATTATATTCAGCACCAACAGTAAAAAGGAAGGGAAAGTGGGATTACTACTAACCGGGCATTTGCACTGGACACACTGAGTCCTAGTGTAAGCAATCTCATGTTATCCCAGCCAGCCCTTTTCAGATGAGGAAGCTGCGACTTGGAAGTGCTAGTGACAGCCCTGAGGTTGAAGTGTCTACTGGCCATAAGCACATGCCTTTCTGCTAATCAGATTCTCTGAGAATCAACAGGTGACTTCTGTGGGAGCTAAAAGGTCCCTTCCCATTGTGAGTAAAGACAATGTTCCTCTCACTTTTCTGACTTGTTCCAATAAGAATAAAACAGACTTCATACTCTGAACACAAGTTTTTAAAAAGGCTCTAAGAAGCATAATTTTAATTTAAATTTGTTTTTTGTTTGTTTGTTTTTTGAGACAGGGTTTCTCTATGTAGCCTTGGCTGTCCTGGAACTTGCTCTATAGACCAGGCTGACCTCGAACTCATAGATATCCAGCTGCCTCTGCCTCCCTAAGTGCTGGGATTAAAGGCATGGGCCATCACCGCCTGGTAAATTTGCAATTATTTAAACCATTTTCTCTCTGTGAAATATATTTTGGTATCTGTTTTATCCCCTAAAAGAAAGAGTCTCAACTTTTTATATCTAAATTGTCTGAGGCCTGAACACATTGCTCCTCTGTGTGAAGGGGAAGGAAAGAGCACGAGCTCCATTTTCTCCTTTCTTTGGACAATATGCAGGACTGGACATATGTTTGAAGAGAGAAATCCCAAGCCCTTCAATTTCCACATCCCTGTTCTTTTCCTTGACAAATCAGTATCAGTAACAGTTTGACAGACAATGGGTCCTACTTGCTTGTGGTATTTGTGCATGTGTGTCCGAGTTCGTATGAGCGGTAGAAATATCAGAGGCCAATGCTGGGAGTCTTCCTCAGTCACTCCCCACCTTATTTTTGAAACAAGATCTCGCACTGAAACTAGAGCTCAATGATTGAGCTAATGCAAGGCCAGCCCTGTCTCCACCTCCCCAGCTGTGAGATCAGCATTCATTCAGCCGGAGCCCAGCATTCATTCGGAGCACTTCACTGAGTCATCCCCCAGCTCTCTGCCCATTTATCTCACAGTCAGACGACCACCACACTGCAACTAATTTCAGAGCTACTGTGCTTCTACAGTATATAGTTTCTGACTCACAGCAACCATTTAACAAACCTAAAGCTCAGACTTAAAAATAAAAATATATAATGAGCATCCTCAAATGTGTTTCTGACCTGACCCTGGTATTTTTACAAGGAAAAAAACCACAGTGTCTTACAAGAGCTGTCTGATATTACTCCAGTCCACACACATAGTAGGTACTTTGGTGCTACAGTGCTCGTGAAACTTGTAGCCACATGTCTGACATCGAAATCCGTTTAGCAGGAACTTTTGACAGATGTCACAGAATGCAAGCTTCAGGAACGTTTTCCGAGCCTATGACAAGAAAGCAGGTATACAATGATAAGTAAAAAACACAGAAGTTGCTTTCTTCACAGACCTCACAGAAGTTTCCTACAGTGAAGAATCATACTTCTAACAGTGTCAAAATCAGAAAGAGCAGTCAGAGGAGCCCCATGCACATGACAGCGTAGGGAGAGCTGAAAGCAACTGTAAATGCGCATGTCTAGTGCTTCTCACTTCTCGGAAAGGTCAACCATCCATGGCAAAGAGCCCAAAAATGGCAAGAAAGAGAGGAGCTGAAACTTACAAAGTTGTGAGTTGTGAGTGGAACATGATCCAAGAAATCCACCTGCAGTTCTTCTCCAATCAGAGAGGCAGCGTCGGTGTTCCAATCTAAGCGTGCTTTCTTACTAAAAATTACCCAAAGCATAAAATGAGGGAATATCGGACCAGGCTCAGGACACAGAGCACTTCTACTGTCTACTGCATGCTGTCTAAGCCCATCTCACAGCTGCTCTGGTCCTACCCTAAAGATAAGTTAACTAGGGTCCCAGGGAGATGCTGCTCAGAGAGTGACAGGGCCTGTTGGAACCCAAGTCTGTTGGACTCCAAAATGTATGCTCCTAGAACACAGTTTCCTTTAAACAATCTCATGACAGGAGTTAACTATGTCAAGGAGACTGTGTAATATTAAAAGTCCCACCAAATCCCCAGAATCCCACAATGTAAGGTGCAGTCACTACAGTGCTCAAGTTTAATGTTCAACAGCTACTTTAATTTAAATGTCCGTAAACAATATAAACACACATGCTCTCCACATTGCTTACAGACTCAAAGTTGTCTGGAGAAGTAACATAAGTCTATAGGACACAGTCTATTTCTGTGTATAGAACAAGCAAGACAGGAAATCATAGCGATTTAACTGTTGTGTTCACTTAATCTGTCTCATTTGCTGACGATGAACATTTCCAGTTAAGAAATGTAACACACATATGACATCACTCAGACCCCTCTTATCACTTGTCAGAAGCCAACAAGCCATTCTCTGGTTACCCAGCAGGCAGTAATTCATTCCTTATGAAAATTCTTAGCCAGGTGCAGTGGCACATGCCTGTAATCCCAGTGCTCTAGGAAGCAGAAGCAGGAGGATCTCTATGAATTCCAGTCCAGCCTGGTCTACAAAGTGAGTTCAGGACAACCAAGGCTAATAGAGAAACCCTGTCTCAAAAAAACAAGAAAAAGGAAAAAAAGAAAACTCCCTATGTAAGGTAGGGGAATGGTATCTGTTTAAAGTACTATTGTGTCCTAATAAAGACCAGGAAGGAAACCCCATTTTCTGAACAGGCAGGAGAGAACTGAGATAGGTTCCAACTCAGTACAGGCTTGCAGAAGAGTGGACCAAGTCCCTGTCGTAGTCTCCCCAGTCCTGAAGGAAGTCTATGGATCAGCTTGGGGACCAATATGGAAATAAATCTAGCTAAATGTGACAACATGTTGAAGATCAGCTAAATAAATACAGGAACAGACATGTGGAGGGTAAGCTCTGCGAGGAGACTCTCCTGAGATGTTCTCTCCAGCTGGGGAACTCAGGACCACAAAGAGAACAGAAGCACTGCTCCCCAAAGAGGACAAAGTCAACGGTTTTCCCAGGTTTGGCTAACATATTAAATAATGGTACGAATGCAGTGCTCTGTTGCTGTGGGCCATTATCTCAGCCTTTGAGGATTGGGAAACCTCCTCTATCTAGCAACCAACATTTGGAAATAGGGTGTTTTTTCTAGAAGTGGGAATTCCCTGCTTCTTTCAACCTTGTGGCTATCACAGAATCAAGATTTAATACTCATCAAACTGGATAAGTAGCAACCTGAACACTTAGCATATTCCAGGCCCTAGGTTCAGTCTCTAGTACTACAAAAAAAAGAGGGACGAAAGAATGAATGACAAGCATTTCTCTTTAGGACTGTAGTGAGTGTGTATGTTCAAGTTCCATCTATCTTGCTTGTTGAGACAAGTTCTTTCATAGGTCTGGAGTTCACCAATTAGGTTAAACTAGCTAGCAAGCTTCAGGGACCTGCCTGTCTCTGCTTCAGGGTGCTGAGGTTACAAGGGCACAACCACATCTAGGGTTTTATGGCAATTCTGCCAATCAGATAGCACAGCAAGCACTACACGGACTGGAATATTTCTTCAGGCCAAAGATAACTTCCAAGAGGGAGAGGGAGAGCAAGCAAGAACGAGCGAGATTTTTATGGATATTTAAATGTCTCTGAATGTATGTATGTGTGCCATGTATGTGAAGGTACCCTTGGAGGCCAGAAGAGAGAGCATCAGACCCCTGGAGCTAGAGCTACAATTAGTTGTGAACCACCTGATGTGAGTGCTGGGAACTGAACTTAAGTTCTCTGCAAGAGCGACAAGTGCCCTTAATGAGCCGTCTCTTCAGCCCCTAGCATTCTTAACTATAAAAAACAATACAAACATTTTCAGAGTACCCATTCTGTACGGCAAACACCAGGGAAATTCTTTGCACTCAAAAACATGCCTTCTAACAAATGCTACTTCCATCCCTGGGCGTGCTATTAGCATCGCCTATGCATTGTAGTTTTCAAATCAATGTCCAGGCAATACTTTCAAGTTCTCAGTAGCAAATTTTTCTGAATTGATACTTTAAAAACAAAAGTATAAACTGGGTGGTGGTGGCGCACACCTTTAGTCCCAGGCACAGGCAGGCAGATCTCTGAGTTCCAGGCTAGCCTAGTCTACAGAGTGAGTTCCAGGACAGCCAAGGCTACAGAGAGAAACCTTGTCTCAAAAAAATAAACAAAAAATTAAAACGAAAGTGTACACACATACACCAATCCCTAGGCATCTAATACAAAGCATTTGTAATAGAACAAGTTATTTGAGGCTAGAAAATCCTTAGTGTTCTGAAAGGTGCTGACTGACTAGTGTTCTTACCCTTTGTGTTCCTGGAGAAGTCTGAACACTGCACAGCACTCTGGCTGCAGGCCTCTCACCTTGAGAGCTTTCATAAGGCAGCGATGCAAGCTCATTCCATTCCGCACATTGACCTGCAAACCAAAGATCACCTTTAATACCAACACAGGCTAGACTGCCCCTTGCAAAGATGAGCACTCAAATACACACATCCACCTATAAAATGGTATAGACTTATGCCATACTGTCTGCAATGTGAACACCTCAATATCCAGCACTAAGTACAATCACATGCACACAGCCCTGATTAGCACTGGGCACAGTATACATCTCCTGTACTACCTTTAATTAGTTACCTACAGCATGTTAACTAGAGGAAACACTTTTATTAGAACACAAAAAGTAAGACTATTTCAAAAGTGGGGGAAACCAATACATGTTTATGTATGTTGTATGGGTTGAAAAGATGTGTGCCTTGCTATTTACATCAGAAGTATACGGGGGCCAGTAAGGTGACTCAGCAGGGAAAGGCACTCATTGCCAAGCCTGACAACCTAAATTCAATTCCTGGGACCAATGCGATGGAAGCAGATACTAACTCGCAGAAGTTATCCATGCACTGATATCCAAAAATACACCATGGAGCACGCTACGTGCACGCTCACCCCGCACACACACACTCATAAAAAATGTTTTAAAAATAATTTTAGGTGTGTGTGTGCGGAGGGGGACTTAGTGCCTGCCTGGACTTTCCAGTGCATACATAAGCATGACTATCAAAAGGGAGAACAAACATGAGCTGAACCTTTATAACTCTTACCTGCTTTCAACAAAATAGAGACTTGATCCTCCTAACGAATTTCAAAGTAGCGAGGGGAGTAGAAAGTGGAGGAGCATAGCTACTGCTTGACTAAGTGACAGACACTAATGTGTACCAGATAGCCTGGGCAGTATGTGCCCTATGCAATGCCCTACTCCATGCTTCAAAAGCTAGGTTGCTACTTGGAGGCACAATGCAAAGTATCTGTACCGACAGCATTAAAATAATGAATAATATCTTAAAGATTTAGATAGTTTTGGTTCAAAGCCTAGGAAAATTAAAGACAAAAACAAAAACAAAAACAAAAAAAAAAAAAGGTGGGAAGAGTTGGTAGTGCCAGCAAGAACAACAGGATGATTTGTAGTGGCCATGAACTGCCACACGGACCCCTGCTCTGACTGACTGTATAACCTTGTCAGAAGCAATCTCTGCCCTTCTCGGCCAGTCTTTTTCTAGTTGCTTTGAGAAAGAGATGAATGAGTCTTAAGAAGCAAGGCAGAGATGTCTAACCTCAAACCAGACCACAACATCTAGATACAAAGTGGAGACAAAGCTAGTAGGAAGGAACAAGAGGGAACGTAAGAAATGGTCACTCATGTCTTCTCATGGCCTTATTTTGGTATTACTGGCCACTAACAGGGACTGTGCTGGTCAGTCATCAATCTTTGAAGAATAAATAAACTAGTAAGGAGAACTACAGCAAAGTCTGAGGATGTAGGACACACAATTTAGGGGTGACAGAGGTCAGGGAGGAAATCCTCCTAAGTGATTGGCTATGTAGAGAGGAAAGGGGGGGAGGGGTTCTAAGCTATAAAAGCTCCTCCTTCACTGTGGATGAGTCCAGCCGATTCTTCAAGTTAATAAACCTTTTTTATCACAGGAATTCTAAGGGAAATAACTGGGAAACTAGACAGGGGCAGAGGTTACCTAGTACGTGTAAATTGTGTTGCCTATTTAAAAAAATAAATAAACACAATTACGCTGGTATGGTGGCCTGCATCTATTCCCAACATTCAAGAGACTGGGACAGATGGCTGCTTTGACTTTAAGTACAGCATGGACTACAGAATTAGACCCTGTCTAAAGATAAAAGTTTTTTGTACATACCAAACTAGTTCAGGCAAATGTTATCTGGGATTTGTATCAAAACAAATGAAAAGGTGTGGGTGGAAACAGACACACAGAACTGCTACGATCAGCCAAGGGTAAGGCAGGCAGGTGATGAACATAGCAGAACTGTTATTGTAATCTCTCTACTTTCACAGATATTTACCCTTATAACATCTTACTAATGTCCAGCAAAACAAGGCAGACATGCCTGCACTAGAGATCTGAGCTATAAAAACACAAGAGGAGAAAACAGCAAAGAGTGCTAAACTCACACACTGACAGACTCATGACCTGCATCTATGCTGCAGAGCATAGCTTTGAAAACTATAAAGTGATTTGTGATTATTTTATTATTTCCATTAGAAGTCATGGGTTCAGAGAGCTAGATAGCTCTTTATCCTCTATTCCACTGATGTTCTCAGAGGTAGAGAGCAAGGAAGCAGCCTAGGGGTTTGTAAAATAGAGACTTTGTAGCCTGTACTAACACATCCAAGGAGTCTGCTTCCATAACTTTGGAATACAGCCCAGAAACCTGTGTCTATGTCGGCCTGCCTGGTGGTTTTAAAGGCAACAGTTCTCAGCTCTGGTCACTCACTTGTCCAGTAACAATGAGAAGAACAGCCAGAGAGATGTGCATGTTTAGAAAACAAAATGTCAAGAATCATTACAAGACATTATTCTTCTAAAGACAATTACTCTAAAATCATTTCAGTCAGACCCACCCTCAGTCTGTTTCTCCTACCCCCATGGATGCACACTGTAATTAGTTCAATGGTATCTCACTGAGCTATAAGAAGAGAAATCCTGGCTTCACAGTATGAAGCTACCCTGGGAAGGGGAGAATGCTGGCTGCTTGAGGGCACTAGCTGCCAAAAGACACCTTCCACCACTGGTTTTCCCAGAGAAAGGCGGTCCATCTTTTTCCAAAGAAATGGAAGAAAAGCATATGGAAGCTAAAGGCTTCTCATATGCTTCAGGAGGTGTCAAAGTTCCAACCATCTGCTAAGCTCCTACAAAGGCTGTCAAGGACTACAGAGATGAATAAAAGACTCAGAAATACAGTTAGCTGCCACTGCACTAATTAATCAGCTACTTCAATAAGCATTCTCCTCAGGCTGGAAAAGGCAGGGAGCTCAAACACAACTTGTCTAGATGATGCAGCTAACAAGACAGCTGAGGAGTTAATGTGTATATCAGACTGTTGGAAACAACCAATATGCCATCTGAATTTTCTGGCCTTCTAGCCAGACTTGTAGTAGACAGCAGAAAAGGAGATAGCCTGAAAAGCTCCTAGAAATGTCAGATAAGCTTCAGGCTCCCATGATATCCACAGTTCCTATTTGACTTCTCACTTTAAGGTAGAGGATTAAAAACAGTAGATTTAACAAATAATAAATAAATCACCTAACATAAACACAAATCATTGTTTCAAGTAGACAAATAAGACTGTTATTGCCAGGTAGTACACACCTTTAATTCCAGCAGAGGCAGAGGCAGGTAGATCTCCGAGTTTGAGGCCAGCCTGGTCTACAGAGTGAGTTCTAGCATAGCCAAATTACACACAGAGAAACCCTGTCTCAAAAACAAACAAACAAAAAAGACTTTTATTATTTGGTTTGGTTAGGTTCGGTGTGATCTGGTTTGATACTTGGTAGAGCTGGGAATTAAGCCTAAGGCTTCACGTCTGTTAGGGAACAGCTTGATCCCTGAGCTATGCCCCATGGCTAGGCAGGCATGAATGCCACAGATGCATGTGGAGGTGGTCACCTTGGGGATTCTTGGAATTTAATTCAGCTTTGGCAACAATGCATTTACACACTGAAACATCTCACTAGCCCCAAGTTCTTGATTTTTAGGGAAATGTTGCCCAAAAACCATCTACCTCTTAGGTGTGGTGGCAAGTAAAGATCATGCATCGGCTACTCAATGGTGGTATGGTTGGTGGAGGATATTAAAGCAAGCTGGAAAATGCCCCATTTCTTACTTTAAGGCAACATGTAGATAGTGTGCTGTGAGTAAATGTATGTATAGCGCAGCCTGACGAAACAGTGACTAACTTCATTTTACTGGGATAAAGGAGAGTATAATTGTCTTTTCTTCCCAGCTCCTAGCCAGCCTCAAGCAGGTACGTAATAAAAAAAAAAAAGAAAGAAAGAAAAAGAGTAGTCACTTTTAAGAAGCAACCTAAAGTTACCTATGTGGCCAGAGGTTGATTTTAAAGTGAAGTACCTACACATACACAGAAAACTGCTGCTGGCTTCTCTTTTTGGTGCTACAGGGTTTATAATTTTTAACTACCTGTACATGTGTGGGAATATGGACATAGATATAGATGCACAGTGACAGAGGATAAATGTGTCATATCCCCTGGAGCAGGAGGTTGTGGGCTGCTTGACTGGGGTGCTGCTAACTCAACTCCAGGGTCATCTTAACTGCTGAGCCATCTCTCCAGCCTCAATGGCCATTAGTTTTTAATCATCTACAAATGGACCCAAAACAAGTATCACATTGATAGTTCTAAACTGCAGTGTTCAACAACATGAAGAACAATTCCACTATTTATGACATGATGAATTATTTGGTCATGTGATACACCTTTGAACAGAATCCATTCTCACCTTGAAATAGCCCTGTTTACGCTTTTAGTATTAAAATGACCTTTCTTTTGCAAAATAATACTAACTAGTGAAGATTTTATTTTTCACTGCCTGGAGAAATAGGCTGCCTGAAGAAAGCTACTGGCTACTTGAAATTACTTTATAGAAATATAACATGTAGAGTTGACAGGGCTGACACATTCAGAAGAGCTTTATCAAACAGTTGCAAGCTCACAGTCATAGTCAGCATAGGCCCTAAGAAGGGAAGATAATAGGAGAGTTGGAATACTGCACTACAGACAGCGCAACAAGGAAGAGAGCAAGGGTGCCTTCAGTCAGGGGGAACAAAGACCAGGTTCCCAGGTTCTTACAGGCTTAAGGGAAGCTTCATGTGACTAGCCAACATGGTCCTATCCTGGAGGAATGCCCTAGACAGGAAAGTAAACTTACAATTCAAAGTTCTGTGCTGCCAAGCACAATGGTACACACCTGTAATCCCAGCACTAGGGGAGGCAGAGGCAGGTGGATTTCTGTGAATTCGAAGCAAGCATGGTCTACAGAACAAATCCAGGACAGCCAAGGCTACACAGAGAAATCCTGACTCAAAAAAAAAAAAAAAAAAAAAACCCACAAAAGTTCTGAGTCCAGGGAAGGGAGCACAAACTAGAAGGTCTATGATCTAATATTGGCACTACAGATTTGTTCTGAAATACCTGATCTGTGAATCTCGAGTCTAGGGTGGAAAAGTAAGTGGAGAGCAGTCCAAAAGGAGAAGCACCAGCCAGCACTGCCAACCGCATGAACACTGTGTCCCTAATCTTAGGGTAGCTGCTTCACAACCTTTTTTTCTTAAACTTTTTATTTGGAATCTCATTAAGCTGCCTATGCCAGCCCTAAAAACACTTGGTACCCCAGATAAGCCTCAAACTTAAGATCATCCTGCTTCAGCCTCCCAAATACCAAAGTGTTACTTGCCAGACTCAGCTAAGATAGCCATATTGAAAACTTTTTTTAGGTGATGAAACAAAAAAAAAATATATTAATACTTTAGTTGTCCTTTTGAGTTTTGCTGTCAGTTTGAAAAGGAAACAAAAACAACACACGTAAGATCCAACACCACAAATGAAAGGCTCCTTAAATTTACAAAAGAAGTATAAGAGGGCTGGAGAGGTGGTGCAGTGGTCGAGAGTACTAGCTGACCCAGGCAGAGCTCCCAGCACCAGCTCTCAACCATCTGTATCACTTCAGGTCTAAAGAATCCAATGCCCTCTTCTGGCTTCTACCAGTACTGCACACACATGGTACACTGACATACACACAGGTAAACACACACACAAACACACAAAATAAATAAGGATGAAGGAACTTATCAGCAAAACCAGAGGGGACTGTTAGAAGGAAACCAAGAAATCTCTGGCTGGCCTCCCAACCTTAGAATCGTAAGGAAAAAGAGATGCCATAAACTGCGCTCAGCAGGCCACAGAGTGGGAAGGCAGGGATAGACAGTCTTAAACTCAGGTTGTACACGATGTCCCACCAAACAAAAACCAATACAACTTCACTTTTCTGTTTCAGCCAAACTGGTTTTTGGCTTTTCAAATTCAGAATATAGAGGCTTTTGAGCAGTGGGTCCTTAGAAAATAAGGGTTTTCATGTCAGAAAATCCTACTGATAACATCCAATGCTAGTCACTTGTTCCGAGGAGAAAATGCAGAAATAGTTTATGCTCTAAGAGACAAGGTACAAGTTTCTTGCTAAGCAACCTGAAAATCTGTCTTGGGCCTATTAAATAACAAAACATTTTTTTCTTAGGGGATGGAGAGATGACCCAACAGTTAAAGCACCAGCTTTTCTTCCAGCTGAGCTACATTCAATTCCCAGCTACCACATGGCAGCTCATAACTGTATGTAATTCCAGTTCTAGGGAATCCAATGTCCTCTTCAGGCCTCTGTGGGCACTGAATGCACTGGCATACAGAAATACATGGCAACAAACACCCATTCACATAAAATAAAAACATACATTTTTTAAATTAAAAATCTAAAAAATAAAAATAAAAAAAGAAAATTGTTTCACAAAATAAACCAGCTCATTACTTTAAAAAAAAAAATCTAGAATTTTTTTCCTAAAGTAAAATAACCCAGAAAATTCTATTTTCCTCATATTTAATTACAATATCAAAATTTAAGTGAATACTTTGCATTCAGGAAAGAATGTCTTTTTTTTTTCCTTTAATTAGTTTTAGTTAGCTTGGAAATTAAAAACAAAACAAAACAAAACAAAAAAAAACTTCTCAAAGAAAAGGCTAAGAACTGGCAAAATGGCTCTGGATCCAAGCAACTGCCACTGAGCCCAACTACCCGCATTCAGTCCCTAGAACCCATGTGGTGGAAGAAGAGATCAACTCACGCAGGTTGTTCTCTGATCTCTATGTCATAATGTAGCATGGGCATGCAAGTGCACACACACATGAACACACAGTAATACAATTTTTAAATGTTTCAAAAGAAAAAAGAGTACCAGAAATAGCCCCCCCCAAAAAAAATAAGGATGCAGAAAAAAAGAAGTTTTTGTGGGCAATGTTAGGACAGAGTTGGGAGTGCAAGAAAAACAGTGATTTAATAAAATAAATCTGTACTTAGGACAAAAAATAAAATAAAATGATTTTTAAAAATTCAATTAACAGAAGCTACAAATGACAAAAGGATTCTCCCATCTATAAACTGGGTAGCACAGCCCAGGGTCCAAAGACAGCAGAGCTACATTTTCTAGGGTCACATACCACTGTCCTTTGCTTATTCGGCAAGAAAACGCGAATAGTATTGCTTGTCTTAGAAGAATCCGTGAGTTTGCCATCATCTGAGGCCCGGCGCTGATATCCAAACTGCTGAACAATTGTAGGAGAGATGCAGCTGGAGCCATCAAACACCGCATCTTTGAGTCCAAAACCATTGCTGATCGTCTTCCAAGCTCCCTGTATGTGCTCCATTGATGCAGTTTAAACAATACTTAAACCTGAAAGACAAATAATTATAACTCTAGAAGAAAAGTACTTAACCTAGAAACAATATAAATAAAAAGTTGTAAAAACAGTGGTGTATGGCTTTTCATAATCTGTGAGCAAGTTAATCGGGAAAGAAAAAATTGTATACAGTGGCATATTTCCATAAAATGAGAGAAAAGGGAACCAAAACCCAAAGCCAACCTAGAACATAAGCCAGCATCTCTTGGTTTCTAGTCCCTGTTTTTCATCTGTATTTGTCTCCTGTGATTATAGTGTATGAATACGCTGAGTCATCACCTCTGTCTATGAGCAACATATTTTGAACTATGAAAATTATGCACTGGAGGGTGGGGGAGGAGCAGAAAACTTAATTCCCAGGATGCACTGTAGATACTATATTTATTTTTGTTCATTAGCTTTCTCATTTGTGTAAGCATTTTGGCTTTTAAAATCTTCAACTTTCTCCTTAAACCAGAGAAAAATACTAGCTGCCCCAAAAGTCCCAGATTCCATATCTATTTACAAAGTCCATGAATTTTCCACTATAACATTTTCAGGGTTCAGTTCGGGTACAGAACCAAAGCTGAAAACTAGTCATTTAACCCCACATAATCTGAGGTTTCTAACATACCTCAGGCGTAAGGACTAAGAATGCCCAGATACTTGCAAGTCAACAAGCAGGCAAAGTAAATGGTTCTCCTCCTCTAAACACCTGAGGTTGACAGAGAATCCCACTTCAAGACTTTTCACAGAAACTTCTTTGTCTAGCAACAGCTAGAGCTTAGCAGCAGCCTCCATCGTGAGTCGGTGTAGAATATGCATGCACACACACGCATACAAACATACGCCCCATTCCTGTTATCCACCTTAATCCTTATAATTGAATAAGTAGAAATGATATCCCATCTAAAGCAGAGAAAATTCTTATACACACTTCTGAGTGTCCAAGCTAGGGTACAGACTCGAGCAGCTTTGACTCCACAACTTTTACTGTCTCACATACAATCCTGACAAACAAAATCATTTAGTTAGCGATAAAGTGGCCTAGAATTAAAGAATATGTAACCTAAACCTCATTTCAACCAGAACTTTCTACTTCACTACCTTCTATGCGATAAACTCTCAGTCCAGGAAAAGAAGTTGGAGATTAACTACGAGCAGACTCCTGTACCACATCTGTGGGTCCACAGCCGTAGACTAATTGTAAATCAAAAATATTTAATAAATGTGTGTGTGTGCACTGAACATATGCAGACTTCTTTTTGTCACCGTGTGTGTGGCTGTCTGAATAACATTTCTATTAGATTAGCAATCGTGAATTCTTTGGGTGTAGAGGACTTACAGCAGAGATGTATGCAGAGCCCATGCAAATACTATTTAAGCCTTCTTCTGCAGGAGAGACTTGAGTAAATGCAGATTGTCATATAATACGGGTGCAGGAACAAAGCCCAGCAGACACAGTGGAACATCTGTAATCTTAATTCAAAGTTCAGGAAAGCAGAGCAGGTTCAGAGATTTACTCAAGATTACCACGTGGTATTATCAACAATCCTGGTACAACCTTTCTGGAGAAAAAACTTAACACCTACTAAAATTCTGAGGTCTTTAGAAGCCAATTTTTCATCACCAAAAGTAGTCTCCAAATAGCAGCTCATCATGTCACTCTTTATTGGAAACTCAGAATAAAAACTAAACTCCTCTCCTCAGCTGGAGAAATGGCTCAGTGGTTAGGAGCACTGGCTGTTTTTCCAGAAGACCAGGGTTCAGTTCCCAGTACCCACATGACAGCTCGCAACTGTCTATAACTCCTGATTCAGGAGAGCCAACACCCTAACACAGACATACATGAAGGCAAAACACCAATGAACACATACACAAAAATAACAATAGCAAATTTTTAAAAATCTAAACTCCTTAATCAGGTCTGCTTTCAAAACATGCCAGTCATAATGGCATGGTGGTGCACACTTTTAATCCCAGCTTTTGAAAAGCAGAAACCAACTTTTCTCTGTGTAAGGCCAACCTGGTCTACATACCCAGCTCCTAGACAGTCAGGACTACACAGTGAAACCTTCTCTTAAAAACAAAACATACAAAAAAACCCATCAGACCATGGCCGTGTTCATACCTCAGAATTTCTTATTCCCTTCCTCAGAAGGTTGAAAACTCCAGGAACAGTCAAGATGGCCCTTTCACTACCTGTCTCTACCAAGACAGTCCTTGCTTGACACTTCATCTAAAGTCTACTCTCCTTCCCCCAGCAAACAAACCTGATTTATTCTCAATACAACACTTACAACTTTTTTTGTCTGTTTTTGTTTGTTTGTTTCAAGACAGGATTTCCCTGTGTATCCCTGGCTGTCCTAGACTCACTTTGTAGACCAGGCTGGCCTCAAACTCAAAGACCCACCTGCCTCTGCCTCCCAGAGTGCTGAGATTACAGCGTGCAGCACTGCGCCCAGCTGCAACACTTATTATTAGAGACTGTTTATAAGCACCTGCTCTGAGAACAGAGCTCACTGGCATACTCTTAGGACTTGGAGCAGTACCCGCAAGACAAAGGCACCCGACCCGACTTTGTGTAAGTCTTGAGTTTGTAGGTATTCCATTGCTGTGTTGCACTAAATTTTCATAGTAACTGTTATTATATGACCTTATTTATCATAGTGATTTGATTTTAGAGCGGAAGGATACCAGTCATGATAACTACAATACCTATGATCACTTTGAATCAACCAAAATTAGCTGTCAACTAAAACTGCAAAACTAATCAAGGCCAAGCATGGTAATGGTCACCTTTCATCCCAACACAGGGAGGCAGAGGAAGGCAGATCTCTGTAAGTAGGTCAGCCTGATCTATATAGAATTTCTAAGACAGCCAGTGTTCTACAGAGAAACCCTGTCTAAAAAAAAAAAAAAAAAAGGAAGGAAAGAAGTCCTTCCTTCCAAAAGACTAAACAGCCTAGGTTCTAGGTCCATAACATTTAAATTTATTAAGAAAATTGCTATAAGACACAACATAAAATACTCACAAGCAGGTTCCATTAAAAACAACACCAGCTGGGTGCAGTGGCACATGCCTGTAACCCCAGCATTCAGGGAGGTAGAGGTAGGCAGATGCCTGTGAGTTCAAGGCCAGCCTGGTCTACAAATCGAGACCAGGACAGGGAAGGCTACACTGAGAAACCCTGTCTCGAAGGAGAAAAAAAAAAAAAAAAAAAAACAAATACTGGGTGGAAGAGATGACTCAGAAGTTAAAAACTACTGTTCTTGTAGAGAAACCCAGATCAATTCCCATGCCATGAAGTATATGAGTAGTCTGCTGACATCTGAGGCATGGATTACTAGGTCAATAAAATTATATACATCTCTTCCCCTTTCTGGCCATTTTGTTTAGTTCTTTTGTGACTTCTGACTAAAGAAAGAACCACAGGTAAAGCCTTTTGACTGTACCTTCTCAAACTCCAAAGAACATTACACCTTTTCCTTTTTACACAGAGCAGAAACAGAAGCCTAGATATGTACCCACCCTAAAAAATGATGACATTCAGGTTGTACAATGACACCACAGAAGTTAGCAGATAGCAAAGTGGTTAAGGTTTACAGTAAAAAATACACCATCGACTCTGCACAGGTGCAGTGGGAAACTAACGGTACAAGTGCCATGAGGGCAATCACCCCAGCAAAGTGCTTAACACAGGCTAAAGCTGGACAAAGGCTGAGGGTGGGGGAAACCTAGAAAGAAACCTAAAAAAGAATAAATACAAGAAACGGACAAATGAGATGAAAGAATAGAGTAATTTCATACAATTCTCACTAAAAACTGAGTAAATGAAGTTATAAATACTGTCTTTTTTCTTTTTACATTTTAAAACTGGACTTTGGGTGATTTTTAGGTTAAAAGTTTTCAGTTTGTTTAATTGATTAGTCACTGGACATCTACTTTTATAATCCCCTCCTGGGGTAGAAGTGGAGAGGAGGTTAAACACAGAGAGCAAGGGTTGTGCTGCTTCATCACTCTCAGAAGTAATAAACGCTTCTCAAGTTTACAAAGGATAAAGATACAGACTGATAAAGATAAATAACACGAGCAGGTATAACTTTCCCAGCACACTCTACCACATCCCCAGCCCTGTAACCTACTGAAGAATCCCATTATTAGTCCCTTTCTAGTATCAAATGAAAATTTTTAGACTACTTCATGTTTATATATGCCTTTGATAAACAGAATCGGAGAGATGACTCAGAGAGAGAGAAAGAGACAGACAGACACAGACAGATAGACTGACCGACCATACCAGGCCAGATGGTTGCATGAACCTGTATATGCCCAGCACTCCAAAGACAAAGCAGGAAGATAGAAAGTTCAAGACCAGCCTAATCTACATAGCAAGACCTTATGTCAAAATAAAACAAAAGACCCAGGAGGGCCGTGATGTGTGGACTACAAAGACAGACCCCAGACCCTATTTCATCAGATACAATACTTGGACCCAGACTCTAATCCAGTGCCTGACTGCAAAAACTAGCAGCCTCCTCCCCAGCTCCCCAGCTCAGCAACCTCAAAGAACACGCTGAGCTTCCCCATCCTACCACAAAACTCAGGAAAATTCACCTGTGCTCTAAGGCCACAGTCAGTTCTTAATCTTGCCCTGTTAACAGATTACCAAAGAGCTTCCAATGGCAGCGGGGGGGGGGGGGGACCCACATGCCTGGGGGACCTGAACTAGATATCAGATTAAGAGCCCATCAAATGCCTCACATTAATTTTATAACAAGAAAACAAAACCCCAGCTTTAGCCAAAGGATCAGGAATCAGAATGGCTTCAAATCTCTCTCAACATTTGAAGGAATGCCAGATGTATCATCAAAGAAAACTATAAAGAAGGCTAAGAGAGAGAGATTTTTCTATCATTCTTGATTATATAAGTTTTACTGTCCATAGTCCCTTTCTGAAGGGCCTCATTATTCAGGTAAGTCAAGAGAGACACAGGAAACAATAGGCCATCGAATATAGGAAAGAAGCAAAGGAAATCCCCAGCAGGCCAGAAGAGGGGAATTCCTGAATGACACACAATGACACACATGTGCCAGACATACAAACCCCTAACAACCTGAATCTAGAAACATCAAACTATCACTAGCAACACTTACCTACACACAAGTTTGTTGGCTTGTTGTTGTTGTTCTTTTCTTCTAAGGAAAAAGAGAAAGAAGCAAATAACCCACATTTTCAGTTTCTATGCACCTATGGCTCTGCTGACACAAACACAGCTCTCCTTGAAAGGGAAAAGAATTTATTCTAAGCCAAAACTGAGCGGCAGCAGAAACCAGGGCTTATGTTGCCTCAAATGACATGCCTCACCATGGAAGTGGCTGCAGGGTAAAGAAGTCATGTGTCATAGCAGGACAATGCAAGAGGAGCAGGGAGCTGTTCCAGGCTCCAGATGCCACCCACACCACACTGAGTTTTGGGATGGGTGGAGCCTAGTGGTCTGTTCAGAGGTTTTGCCTGATACCAAACTGTTTAGCCAAATATATGTTTGGGCAATGAATGGCTATTAAGAGGACTAAAGGTAGGACAAGATATTTTCACTCAGGATCTGCCACATTCTAGCTCTCCACAATTAAGAAGTTCTAATTCAGCCTCCTACAGTCTTCCACACAGGTATGCTCTTTGTTTTCTGGGAACTTCAGTTTACAGCCCCATAAGCTTACTTATCTTCCCCATGAGGACAGCAGTAAGACCTATGCTGGGTTCTGAGAGCTTCCTGGTGGCTGAATATGAGTAACATGATCCAACAGGGCAGCACTTCATAAAACAGGACACACATCACTCCTGGATGACTTTAGAGGCTATGGGGCATGGCACTGACTACAACCCAATGATGCCAACAGGGTTTGAGGGAAGAAAGCCTCAACTGGTGCTGGATTTTTATTTGCACTTAATACTTCCTAACTTCTTTCCACCTCAAAGCCATGGAGAGACCAGAGAGCTAACTAAAGTAACACTGCTGTCTTTCTTTTACAAAAACTGTACAGAAAGTATAGTATTATATGCAACTCCCCTAGAAGTTCTATTCAGTTTCCACATTCTTTTTTTATTCCACATTCTTTAAAGTATTTATAACATTGTTGTTCCTTGATTTTATATAAAGGAACAAACATAAATAGTGAACCAGAGCCAATGAAGTGGCTCAGTGGATAAAATCACTTATCATTCAAGCCTGAATTCAATATCCAGAACCCACAGTGCAAGGTGACAGGTGACTTTTGTTTGTTTGTTTTTTGAGACAGGGTTTCTCTGTGTGACCTTGGCTCTCCTGGACTAGCTTTGTAGACCAAGCTGGCCTCGAACGCACAGAGATCCACCTGCCTGTATCTTCCTGAGTGCTGGGATCACAGGCGTGTGCCACACCCACTGACAAGTTGTCCTCTGACCTTCACATTTGAGCCAGAGCAAACACAAATGCATACTTACACATCATAAACACAGAATAATCATAAATAAACAGAAATGTAAAAGATAGTGAGGGCCAGTGAAAGGGCTCTCGCCACCAAGCCCTGGGACTGATCACCTGCACTCACATAGTTGGAGGAAGGTTAAGAACCAACACCAAGTTTTCCTTTGATCTCCTCATGTGCCCCCATGGCACAAATACACTCACACAAAATGAAGGAATAAATAAACATAAAAATTAAATTTTAAAAGCTGTTATTGGGTGCAGGGCTGTGTACTTTTCAGTGCAGCAACTCTCTGCTCTGTTAGAGGAAAGTAAAGTCTGAAGTTAATGGAACAGTATGCTAGCAGGAAATGGTGCCTTTTATATAAAATGACCTTGTTCTTCCCTGTGCCCAGTTCCTGACAAGGCAAAAGAAGGCACTGGATCCTCTGGAACTGGAGTTACAGATAATTGAATTATGAGCTGCCATGTGAGGCCTGGGACCATACCCCAGTCCTCTGCAAGACTAGCCAGTGCTCTTAACCTCTTGACCTCTGGGCCCTAACTCCAGCCCCACCCCCAGGCTTTTAAACAAACCTAATCACCGTAAAATTCTAGCAACCAGATAGATCTAAAGCCTGTCCACTTTTCCACACTACTGCACTTCCTCCAGCTGTCTCTAACAAAGCACCTAGCAGCACCTGTCTGCTCTCCTGCCTCAAAGCAGGCAATCAAGGGTCATTTCAAGAGTTGCATGACCATGATCTCCCCCCCTCCCCCATTTTCCAGACAGGGTGCCTCACTGTATAGCCCAGTCCAGCCTCAAACTGGAGCTTCTCTAGCCTCCACCTCTCAAGTGCAGGGATCATACAAACATACCACCACACCTGACCACAGCCTGTCTGCGGAGTTCTCTTCCATCAGTGAAGAGAGATGCACAACCTAAACTCTTAAAAAAAAAAAAAAAAAATTATGTTAATGTACAGCCATTTCCTTCATCCTCTAGCCCCAACGTTGACAAAGTTGGCTATGATCCAAGCTGGAACTTGATCTGAAATTGAGACGCTGGGCATAAGGTTCTTAAAACTGAAAACTGATAAACTCATGAGCATGTTCGGCCATGCTTATCAGCAATACACAGGTCTGCTATTAAAGAGACAATAATCTCCACATTCATCTAGGGGTTCACTTAATCCCTATTAAACTCATTTATAGATTCTACTGCTGTGATAAACATCAGGACCAAAAACATCCTGGAGAGGAAAGGGTTTATTTCATCTTTCAGCTTGTATTCCATCATTCAGAAGTCAGGACAGAAATTTGAGGCAGAAACCTGGTGTCAGGAACAAAAGCAGAGGCCATGAGTGCTACAAGGCTTGCTCCTCTCCTGGCTTGCTTTTTCAATACTCCCCAGAACCACCTGCACAGAAGTAACACCACCCAAAATAGACGGGGCCCTCCCACAATCTATCACTAATTAAGAAAATGCTCCACAGCCTAGTGTACAGGCTAGTATTATGGAGGCATTTATCAACTGTAGCCCCCTCTTCTCAAGTTACTCTAGCTTGTGTCAAGGTGACAAAAAAAAAAACAACCTAAAAACTAAAACCAAAAACTAAAATAATAATAATAATAATAATATACTCAAACCAGCAGAACACACTCTCAGGTGAATTCTTGGTAGAAAATGACAAGCTGTTCCTAAAATTAACATGGAAACACAGATGACACAGAGAAGCCAAAACAATCTCATTTTTTGGTTTGGGTTTTTTTGTTGCTTTTTGACTCAGGATCTAGACTAGCCCGGAACTTATGGTGTAACGTAAATCAACCTTGAACCACCTATTATATTACTCCAGTTTTAGGGGAATCCTAAATTCTCTTCTGGCCTGAAAGCATTTGTATTCATGTGGTACCCAGAAACATACACATATACTCATAAAATAATAAATCTTTTGCAGCCAGTCCTGATGAGACCTGATAAGCTAGGGTCAGACGGAAGGGAGGAGGACCTCCCCTATCAGTGGAGTAAGAGAGGGGTAGGGAGGAGATGAGGGAGCAGGATGGGATTGGGAGGGATGAAGGAGGGGGCTACAGCTGGGATACAAAACAAATAAATTGTAATTAATATAAAAAATAAAAATTTAATTTAAAAAGATTGAAAAAGGAAAAAAAATAATAAATCTTTAAAAGTGATTAGTATTTTTACAAACTTTTTGTTCCGGGACTGGAGAGATGGCTCAGCGATTTAAAGCGCTGAATGGTCTTCCAGAGTGCTTGGGCTGAATTCCCAGCACCCACATGGCAGCTCACAACTGTCTGTAACTTCAAGATCTGACACCCTCACACAGGCATACACACAGACATGCAGGCAAAAACACCAATGCACATATAAATAAAAAGGTTTTACTTCATTTATCTTTAATTTTACTTATTTACATGTATGGGTGTTTTTCTGCATGTATGTCTGTACATCATGTGCATGTCTGGTGCCTGCAGAGGCCAGAAGTGGGCATCAGATCTCCTGGAACTGGAGTTATGGGTGGTTGTAAGTAACCCAGTGTGGCTGCTGGGAACAGAACAGCAACTGTTCTTAACTGCTGAGCCATCTATAGCTCTAACTTTTTTAAGACAAGGTCTCACTATGTAATCCTGGCTGATCCGGAATTTGCAATGTAGAATACCAGACTGCTGCCTGTGTCTGCCTCCCAAGTGCAGCGATTAAAAGCATGTACCACTACATCCAGCAAACTTTATTCTACATCTATTTTGCCATAATTTTTTAATTACAGTTAACTGAACCTATTATGTCATTTAGAAAAGGTATGTTGACCATTAAAAGTAGAAAATTACTAAAGTTACTAAATGTGAAACTCCTGGGAGAGCTTTACATCTCTAGTACCTCAGTGGCTTCACTGTGACAGCAAGGAAGGGTAGCACTGTATCAAATCCTACTCGGGAGGCCTCAATTTTAAAAACTCCTATATTTAATATACAACATAAAACCTAAACCAAAAGCTTGTACAGAGCAATTTCTGTTTGCTTGTTTGTTTGTTTGTTTGTTTGTTTGTTTTTAGAGATAGGGTTTCTCTGTGCAGTCTTGGCTGTCCTGGACTCACTTTTGTAGACCAGGCTGGCCTCAAACTCAAGAGATCCACATGCCTCTGCCTCCCGAGTACTGGGATTACAGGTGTGTACCACCGCATGGAACTAAAATTATAGGGCTTCCAAATGATGTAAAAAAAAAAAATCAATTATTTTTATTTTGTGTACGGAGGTCAGGGTATGTGAATGGGAGTACAGGAGGCCAGAGGCTTGAGAGCCCCTGGAGCTGGAGTTACAAGTAGTAGTGAGCCAACTCTTGTCAGTGCTGAGAACTCAGATGCTCTGTAGGAACAAGCCCTCTCAAGTGCTGAGCTATGGCCCCAGCCCAACGGATTTTAATAACCTTAAAACTTTAAAATGTCCACAACAGCATTATTCCAAATAGCCAAATGGGGAAATGACCCAAATGTCCATTAAGTGACAAAGAAAGAACAGACTGGTGGTGCCTGATTATAAAATGTAATGAGGAATTAAATATATACATGTAAGATACTGTGAAAGCTTAAATAAAAAGTATTTTTTAAGGCTGGGTGTGATGGTGCACGCATTATCCCAGAACTCAGGAGGCAGAGGCAGGAGGATCTTTGTGAGTTTGAGACCAGCCTCGTCTACAATGGGAGTCTAGGACAGCCAAGGCTACACAGAGAAACCCTGTCTCAAAAAACAACAACAAAGTATTTTTTAAAAAGAAACAAAGCCAGGCACGGTTGTGCACACCTGTAATCCCAGCATTCAGGGAAGCAGAAGGCAGATCTCTGCAAGTTCAAGGCCGGTCTGGTCTACAAAGTGAGACCAGAACAGCCAAGGCTACACAGAGAAACCCTGTCTTGAAAAACAAAAATAAATAAAAATTTAAAAAGAAATAAGGACAAAAAAGAAATTAAATGCTAGTAGAAGAGCCTTGGGTGCATATTCCAAAACCTCAGTGGATGTCAGAACGCACAGCTAGCACTTAATGAGCTCTAGTCAATTCCCCCACACCCAGCTTGTCATGCAGATGGTCATAACTGAGCCACAAAAGCAAAGCTAGCACTGAACTCTCATTCCTTCACAACACAGGTGTCTAATCTGTAACCTGCACGTTTCTCTTTTCTTAGGTCCCCTATAGCTGCTTCTCTTCAGCATATCCTCTTGCAAAATGGGCCATTATTAAGTAAAATAAGGGTGAGTGAGTACCAGTCTGCAATACCACGAAGCTGATCTGATTACATCAACTACATTGACTGGAGGGTAGCATATAGAGCACAGTGGTGCTGTACAAGGAGATTACTCATGTCCTGTGCTGTGAGATTTCATCACGCTACTCCAACCAGCACACAATCTAAACTGTTAACTTCTAACTGTCCAGCTGATATTTTAAGAACACACCTAACACAGGTAACTGATACTGGAGTAAGCAAAACTGAGGGCAAGAGAGTAAGTCAGTTTTCGGTTGTTACAGCAGAACATGAGACATAATTTGTAAGGAAGCTTATTTTGGCTTATGGTCTGGAGGCTAGAAAGTTCAACAGTATGTCAGTGTCTGCTTGGCTTCTACTCAAGGTCTCTGCCTCAGCTCATAGCCAAAGGCAAAGACAAAGCACAGAAATACAGCACAGGAACCTCATGCTTTAAAACGATCACTCTTGAGGGGTTGGAGAGGGGGCTCAGCCTTCTGGCTACACATTAGAGAACCTGGGTTCAGTTGCCAGCACACAAATGGCAGCTAACAACCATCTGTAACTCTAGGGGATCTGATGCCTTCTTCTGGCTCCCATGGATCATGTACACAGTGCACAAACACACATGCAGGCAATACACATACACATAAATAATTTTAAAAACAATCATTTTAAAAAATGACTCATGGTATTCACTTCAGACCAACAAGAAAAGACTCCTAAACAGCAATTACATTTCAACATGAGTTTTGGCTGGGACAAACCACAGCCAGAGCTCAGTGAGGGAAATAGCACTGCACATGCGAAAACACAAAGGTCCCCAAATAGGCAAATTCATAGAAATAGAATGGTAATGTGCCCACAGCCCGTGCTTCTCAGGAAGCTAAGGATAGAGGACTATCTGGAAGCCGTGAAGTGTGAAGCCAGCTAGACACAGCAAGATGAGGGAAAGAAAGACAACTGTGAAGAAAGGGAGAATCAAAACAAAGGACAAGTAAAAGGCAGATTAGTGAACGCCTGATGCCAGTTTTATTTAGGGAGTAATAAAAACATTTTATAATTCATGAATGAAAGATGGAAAAACAGCTAAGGAGTTAAAATCCCCTTTCTTCCAAAGGAATCAAGTACAGTTCCAGCCTTTGCTTAAGAGGGTCACAACTGCCCTCTTATGGACTCAGAGGACAACTGTACACAAATAGGACTACATACATACATACATGCACACACACACATATTTTTAAGTACTTTCTAAAAGTTTGTTGACATGATAGGTATACTAAAATCCATTTACTATAAACTTAGCACAGCAATGCATACCTCTAATCCCAGCTAACAGGGAGGCAGGAGAATCAGAGGTCCAAAGTCATACTAAGGCTTTGAATAGTGAATTCAAGACCAGCCTCAGACACATGAAACTCTGCCTCAATAAAGATATCCTATGTATTAATAATCTTTTTAAGTGTTTTTTTATTATTATCATTTATTACAATTTGTACCAATAATCTTAAATGAGTATTACATGGTGCTATGGTTTGAATCTGAAATCTCAGAAGATCCTTGGAAGAGTGTAGTATTCTAAAACATAAGAAAGGGATAAGACATCATTGGAAGGCCGAGAAGATAGAGCAAAGGGGTCCCAACAGAACAAGGTAGCTAGCTAGACTAGCCTATTATGCCAGCTCAAAGCTGACTTAGAGACTCTTGCTTCAATACATAAGGTGAAGAATGATCAAGGAAGACACCTGACATCACAGGTACCCACAAACATGTGAGTACAGCTGAACACACCACATATACCCGTGGAAAGTAAACACGTGTGCACACACATATACACACACATCACATACAATACAATAGTTCACTATTTTCTTGCTGAACTGTTTCCCTGGGAAGCATTTGTCACTGGGAACCATGGAAATAAAAGGTTCCAGGTGAGGAGAGCAATAGAGGATCGGATTAAAGAGTGCAAGTGATTTGATCAGGGAAACTGAAAGAGGAGGCTCAAATTAGGACAGAGAGAGATGGAGGAAGAAGGATAAAATAACAGTAAAAAAAGCCTCAGAAAGTCATGAGGAATCATATCTACCTTAAAAAAAAAAAAACTATAAAAACACGTGCACATGCTTGCGGTCTGGACTGACAATGCTACCTCCAAGAGGCAGACCATCTAACAAAAACCCCCAAGGCAGGCATGAGAAGCCATCTTTTAAGTTGTTGGTAAGGACTGTTCAATAGACTCCCAAAATATTACAGGCTATTTCCCTTGGTTGCATACCCCTACCCCAGGAGTGAAAAGTAAGTTCCTACTGCTGAAGACATTATGCATGATTCAAGGCCCAGAGACCTTGAATCTGAGCTGAAACTAACTTAACTGCTTCCTGCCTGAGGACTAGCTTTTGTGATGTCAGAAAGCACCATGCAAGCTTTCAAAGGCTGGAAACAACAAACAGTCCTACCCAGCTATGATGCCTATGAACCACTAAAATGACCAGCATGGCATTGGATCCCCACAATTGGAGTTACAAGCAGTTTTGAGCTGTGATGTGGATGCTGGGAATTGAACCGAAGGTCCTCTACAAAAGCATCAAGTACTCTAAATCTTGAGCCATCACTCCAGCTCCCCATTTCTTTTTATGTCACCTGCTTACCCTCTCTATTTAAGAGTGTTAAACTTAAAAGAGGCCCTTAAGATCTATTCCTGAGTAACAAATACGGCCATCTAGGCAGTTCAGCAATCATGAGAAACATGCAATCATAGAAAACATGCTATGAAGTTATGCCCAGACCTGGAACCCTAACAATTGTGAAGACAGTGCAGAACCAGAAGAGTAACTGTTGACTGACAATCAACTCAAGTCCACTTTATCAAACTGCAAAACAGAAGCCAATGCTAACACCGCAATAAGACAGAATTACAATACATTTAGTTTAAGGATATTAATTGGCTTTTAAAATTATTTTTATTAATACAATTGTACAAAATAATGTTTTATGGTGATAGTTTTGAGTGTGCATATAATATACTTTAATAGAGAGTAGTTAAGTAACTGGCTTTTCATTTTGCTTTGTTTTAGGTTGTGCTTTTAGTTTTAGAGTTTCTGTTTGGTTTGTTTTGTCTTGTTTGAGAAAGAGTCTAGCTTTGTAGCCTTGCCTGGTCTTGAACTCAACATAGCCCAGACTGGCCCTGATCTTTCAGCAATTATTCAGCCTCAGCCTCCCAAGTGCAAGGATTACAACACCACTTACAAGTGGCATTACAACTAAGACCCAGTGTTTTAGTTATTGTTCTATTACTGTAAAGAGACACCATGACCAACGCTACTTATAAAAGAAAGCACTTAACTGGGGACTTGCTTAGAGCTTCAAAGGGCTAGTTGATAACCATCATAGTAGGAAGAATGGCAGCAGGCATGGAGGCATGGCTCTGGAGCAGTAGCTATGAGCTTATATCCTGATCCACAGACAACCAACAGAGAAAGAGAGAATGAGCCTGTTTTAAAACCTCAAAGCGGGGAGGGGCATGCATGCAGAAAAGAGGGGGGGGAGGGTAGGACCGGGAGGGGAGGAGGGAGGGGCTTATGGGGGATACAAAATGAATAAAGTGTAATTAATAAAAGTTAAATAAAAAAGAATTAAAAAAAAAACCTCAAAGCCCATGCCCAAGGACACCCTTTCTCCTACAAGGGCACACCCCTTAATCTTTCTGTGTTGTTGTCCTTTTGGGTTGTTTTGTTTTGCTTTTCAAGACAGGGTTTCCTTGTGTGGCCCTACCTGTCCTGGAACTTGCTCTCTAAACCAGGCTGGCGTCAAACTCAGAGATCCACCTGCCTCTGCTTCCTGAGTGCTGGGATTATAGGTACATACCATCACCAGCTGAGTTTATTTATTCACAGCTATGGTGCTATAGCTGTGAATCCCAGCACTCGAGAGGCGGAGATGGGCAGATCTCTGTGTGAGTTGAAGCAGCCTGGTCTACAAAGTGAGTTCCAGGAAAGCCAGGGCTATGTAGAGATTGTACAAATTAATTAATTGTACAAATTAATAATTAAGGATCTTCCTTCTGCTGGCTTAGATAAGCTGGTCCCTAAACTGATGACTTTGTTTTTTAACCGGACCATTGAGGAGTTCCATTGATTAACAGCACCTGGCAAGAGCTGTCTGGTCTTCTGTGGCCTGGTACAAGAAGCTATACAAAACAATGGTCTTATATGAATTTTATTAAACAGGACACAACTAAAACGCTGGGAAATGACTCCGTTGATAAAGCACTTGTCACTCAGGTATAAGGACCTCAGTCTGGTTTTTCAGCACCACGTTAAAAAGCTGGGTGTGGCAATTTATCTGCAATCCCAGTACTGCAGAAACAGTACCAGGCAGATCCCTGAAGCTCACATAGCTAAATCAATGAACTCTAAAACTCAGCACAAGACTTGGTCTTAAAAAATAAGGTGAAGAGTAACTAAGCAAGACTACCTGACCTCAATCTCTGGTCAAAAACATTCACACATACATACATCCAACACATCCGGCTGAAGCCATTAGGAAACTACTATGCTAAAGAATTTCAATGTTTGATTTATTTACTGCAACTATTTGGTACATCCCATCATAGTTTCTCAAATTAGAAATAAACCAAGCACCTGCCAGTATCAAGAAAATTTTATTTGTCAAAATCAGTTGGCTAGGGGGCTGAAGAAATGGCTCAGAGGTCAAGAGCACTGACTGTTCTTCCAAAGGTCCTGAGTTCAATTCCCAGCAACTACATGGTGGCTCATAACCATCTATAATAAATCTTTTTTTTTTTTAATCAGTTGGCTAGATAGGCAGTGGTGGCATATACCTTGAATCCCAGCCCTTGGGAGGCAAAGGCAGGTGGAACTCTGTAAGTTCAAGGCCAGCCCGGGCTACACATAGAAAGCCTTTCTCAAAAAATCATAGACAGATAGATACATACTCAATAGATAGATAGACAGACAGATAGGCAGACAGACACTTTAGAGATCCCTTGGAACAAATCTAGATCCTTTGTCTATACACACTATCTGAGCCAATGAAGATCAACATACTACTAACCCACCTATAACCAACCAGTGCAACTTTCAAAATATCTCTCTGCCTCAATTTGTCATTTCACAAAAATAGCTTTTTTTTTTTAATTTCCTAGCAAAGGAGAAATAAATGATTTAGACAATAAAAAATTATTTAGTATTAAAATAAGCCAGGCTCAGCACTTAGGAGGCAGAAGAAGAGGAAGCTCTTTGGGCTCAAGGCCAGTTTGGTCCACACAGTATTAACAAAAATACAGGCAGAAAGAAACAGGAAGAAAGAAAGGAAGGAAGGAAGGAAGGCATGCACGCACACATGCAAGAAAGCAGAGTGGTGCCGCCACATGCCTTTACTCCCAAGCACTTGGGAGAGAGAGGAAGGTTAGGCCATCTCTGAGTTAGGCCAGCTTGGTCTACAGAGTAAATTCCAGGACATTCAGGGCTACACAGAAAAACCCAGTCTTGAAAAGGCAAAAAAATAAATTAAACAATGAAAAAAAGATACACACACACACACACACACACACACACACACACACTAGGGGCTGGAGAAATGTCTTAGGGGTCAAGAACATTACTATTTTTCCACAGGACCTGTATTCAATTTCCAGCACTGTAACTCCAGTTCCAGGGAATCTGACACCCTTTTCTGGAAACTGTGGACACCAGGCACACTTGTGATGCACAAACATACACATACATGCAAACACTCATACACATAAAACAAAATAATTAAATATTTAAAAAGAATGCTAGAGGGAATAAGTCCTCACATTCTATCCCCCAGATTAAACTGGCAATACTAGGAGGCTGAAGCATGAGAATCCTGAATTTAAGGCCCACCTGTGTCACACAGCTGTGTCACACACACTCCTCTCAAAAAGGAGTCTTTTTAAAGCTATTTAGAGCTGGAAAGATGGCTCTGGCTAAGAGCAGACACTGCTTCTCTGAAGGATCTGAGTTCAAGTTCCAGCACCCACAGCTCATAACCACCTACAACCCAGTTCCAGGGGGATCCAACACTTCTAGCCTCTGCAGGCGCCTAAACTCACATGAACATACCAACACACAACATATACACAGCTAAAAATAAATAGCTTTTAAAAGAACCTAACTAAATAAAATTACATTTTCAAAAATTAAATATTCTAGATCTGAATACCTACAAGGCCAAGACTCTAGTAATTAGTTTGAAAATACCAAGGCAATTGAGCATACAAGAGTGGGGATGGAGGCTCACAAATAAAGTTTCTGCTGAACAAACATGAGCTGCTCTGATCTTCATCTCATCCCAGCTAGAAAACAGCAATGGTCTAGTTTGCACAAGGCTTATGCTACAGTTTCCCAACCCATCCAAAAGGGCAGTCTCATGCACTGCAAGGTGGTCAGTATGTGTCAATATTTTTGAGTTTCCTCATCCCTCTTTCTCAATTTCTGACCACAAGCTGGTGACTTCATCAGATGATTGGCCAATACAGACTTACATAAAGAAATGGACTACTCTGCCCTTCTAAATGTTAGCATGCATGAGCTACAAGTATCAGAAGTAGATTTGATTGTTTTTAAGTGTAACTGACTTTAAAATACAGCAGAGTATGAGCTGGTTCAGAAACAATCATTTCCACCATGAAAGATGCCTGGGACCAATTTCATTTTTAACTCTCATCACAAAATGAGTTTTTCATTATCTTCTTTAAATCTTTCGAACTGTTTTGGTTAGCTGGTTGGCTGGCTGGCTGGGCTGGTTGGCTGATCTAGGTTTCACCTGATCTACAGATCAGGCTGGTCTTGAACTCGTGATCATTATGTCTCAGACTGCTGGAACTGATTACCAAGGATACAGCCCAACATCTGGCTTTCTTTGAACTGTTTTTAAACTCAGATTCTCTTTTTATCTCCAAATCAGTCATTGCTCCTTCATTTAAGTAGTAACTAGTAATTTTTAAATGAACAATCCATTTACAAAGCACAATAGTAACACATATAGCAAAATATACAATGTTCAAATAAATCATAGAGATGCCAAGACTGACACCCACGGTACAGAGCCAAAATGACTATGTCAGAAGGGAAGAAGGAGCACAAAAACCACTGTTATATCATCTCCCTGAAGCTCAACACACAGAAACACTAATGACTTCATTTTGTGTCATACAAACCCTGCATTTTTATGGCAAACCTTACATACACAGCAAGTAGTTTTAAAAATTAGTCTTTTGCCAGATGTGGTAATAATGCACACCTTTAGTCCTAGCACTCAGGAGGCAGAGGCAGGTAGATCTCTGAGTTCAAAGCCATTCTATTCAACACTGCAAGATCCAGGCCAGCAAGCCATACACAGTGAATGAATGAATGAATGAAAAATTAACACTTCTCAGGCCAGCAAGACAGCACCACAGGTAAAGGAACTTGCTGCCAAGCCTGACTACCCAAGTTCAATCCCCAGGCCCAATATCACAAACTGAGAAATTGACCCCTGAAAGTTGTCCTATACAATAATAATTTTTAAAAAATTGTTTAGCCTTTCTCATGCAAGTGCTATCATATCACACCTGTAATCTGAGAACTTAGAAAGCTGAGGCAAGAGAAAGGAGAGCTCAGAAATGAGAGTTTGCAGCCAGCCTGGGCTACTTAGTCAGAACTCTGTCTCTTTGAAGGAAAGAGGAAGCAACTGTAATGGTTTGGATATGGAGCATGCTTCCACCTCTGCTGAAAGGCTCTGACAGTAAGAGTTTGCTTCACAGCTAGTGGTGTTCTTTTGGGAAATTCTGAAAACTTTGGGGAGCAGGTCATTGAGGGCATGTGCTTAAGGGCTGTATCTTGTAACTCAGGCCCCTCTTTCTGCTTTCTGTCTTCCACAATGTTCTTCCTCACCACAGACTACATAATAAGCGGAACTATGACATAAAACATGGGAAATTCCTGCCAAGCATAGGGATGTACACCTTTAATCCTAGCACTTGAGGAACACAGGCAGGCTGATCTCTGCCAGTTTGAGGACAGCCTGGTCTACAAAGTGAATTCCAGGACAACCAGGACTGTTACACAGAGAAATGCTTGTGGGGGTTGGGGGGAATCCCAACACTCCAAAGGTGCAGGCCATAAAATGAGGAATTCAAGGTCATCTCAGCTATGTAGAGTTCCAGGCAAACCTGAACTACACAAGATTTTGTCTCAGAAAATTAGTGTTGGTGGGCATGATGGCACAATACCTGGAACCCCAGCATTCAGGAGGCTAAGGCAGAAGGATAAATTAATTCAGGCCAACCTGTGGCTACTTGGCACAAACCCTTGTCTTAAAAAAACAAAACAGGGCCAGTAAGATGGCTCAAAACACTTGCCAGAGTGTCTAAGAACCTCAGTTTGATCCTGGGGGCCCACCCAGTAAGAAAACTGTACTCCTGTAAACTGCCCTCTGACCTCCACCATGCACACACACACAGGCACTGAGAAAGAAACTATAAAACAAGTAGTATTAGGTGTTGGGGTTTAGACTGTCTCTCACACAGCCTGGTCCCTCAGGCTCTCAAATGAAATTATTTCCCTACAAATATCAATAAATAAACATGAAATAAGCTTGGATAGTGGTGGCACACACCTTTGATCGAGTGTAGGAAAGCCAGGGCTACACAGAGAAACTGTCTCAAAAAAACAAACGAACAAATAAACAACAAAAAATGAGTTAGAAATCAGCCACTGGAATTCATTATCTAACAAGAAGAGGAGCTTCAGTGGGGCACAGTGGCACACGCCTGTAATCCCAGCACTCCAGGAGGCAGAGGCAGGTGGATCGCTGTTAATTTGAGGTCAGCCTGGTCTACAACCAGCCAAGGTACAGAGAAACCAGGTCTCGAAAATTTTTTTTGAGGAGTTCACAATGACTATACAGTAGAGGCCACAGAGGAAATGGTCACGGAGTGACTCTCAGAGGAGCAAGAACAAGCAGGAAAGCCCTGTTAACCACTATCAGACAAAATCCTTCACAGTAAGAGCTTGCATCCATCAATCACCCTGTACCAGTCACAGTGAGTGCCTGCACCTACTAAGTACTTTCAAAAAACAGCCTCTAGGGCTGGCAGCTTTTTAGGGTTAAGGGTACTTGCCTGATGGTCTGAGTTCCAGGACTCACACAGAAGGAAAAATAAATTCCTTCCTCTGACCTTCACGTGTGTGCTGGACAGATGGTAAGTGCTTAAGAGTATTTACAGTTAGTTCTTGGCAGAAGACCTAAGTCAGTTGCAGCATCTGTGTCAGGTGCCCAACAAGTACCTGTAACTCCAGCTCCAGGAGGACCCAATGCCCCTGGGACTCCTTAGACTTCTGCACTCACATGCCTACACCCCCACAGGCACATGCATGCACACAACTAAATCTTAACATAATAATAACTTTTAGGGGGCTGGAAAGATGGATCAGAGGTTAGGAGCATTGGCTGCTCTTCCAGAGGCCCTGAGTTCAAGTCCCAGCCATCACATGGTGGCTCACAACCATCTGTAATGAGATCTGATGCCATCTTCTGGTGTGCAGGTGTACATGCAGACAGAACACCGTACACATCATAAATATATAAATAAATACTTTTTAAAATACTTTCAGTAGGATGGTAACAAATACCTGTGATTCTAGCATACAGGAGGCTGAAGCAGGATTAGATCAAGGCTAGACTTGGCTATATAATGCTTTCAAAGCCAATGTGGACTACATGAAACCCTGTCTTGGAAATTTTAAAAATGCAGTAGCTAAAGAGATGGCTCCATGGTAAAGAACATTTATTGCTCTTCCAGAGGACCCAGGTTCAATCGCCAGTAACCACATGGTTGGGTTATAGGTACAAATCCATCCATAACTCTACTTATGGAATCCAAGAGTCACATACAGGACGTACATACATGCATGCAGGTAAACATTCATATATGTAAATATATTAAGTTGAAAATTATTTTTAAATCTGAAGGCAAGAGACCCTGGGTTTGATCTATATAAATTGAGTGTCAAGGCTCATGTCTGTTATCCTAGTAATTAAGAAGTAGAGGCAGGAAGATCAAAAGTTCAAGGCCGGGGGCTGAGAGATGGCTCAGAGGTTAAGAGCACTAGCTGCTCTTCCAAAGATCCTGAGTTCAATTCCCAGCAACCACATGGTGGCTCACAACCATCTATAATGATACCTGGTTTCCCCCCTGCTGGCGTGCAGGTATACACACAGACAGAACATTGTATAGATAATAAATAAATCTTAAAAAAAAAAAAAAGTTCAAGGCCATTCTTGGAAGCATAGGAAGTTCAACTACATAGGAGAATAAAGGTTTAAAGGAGAATAACAGAATAAGCAGGGTTAAACTGGGAGATGGCTCAGCGGTTAAGAGCAATGGCTATTATTCCAGCAGATCCGGGTTCAATTACCAGCACCCACATGGCAGCTCACAATTGTCTGTAACTCCAATTCCAAGGGACTCGACACCCTCATACAGACATACATTCAGGCAAAACATCATGCACATAAAATAAAAATAAATATTTTTTTAAAAGAAGGGTTAACCTGGGGTGGGGGGCGAAAGTAGGGTAGAGGAGGGAGCATGGACAAGGCCTTTCAAAAAGGACATGGAAACCTAGTACTACAGAAACTTCCTAAAGTATCTGTATCTATACACACACACACAAAGAAAGAGAGTTTAAATGTTAAGATTTAGTTGTGTGCATGCATGTGCCTGTGGGGGTGTAGGCGTGTGAGTGCAGAAGCCTAAGGAGTCCCAGAGACACTGGGTCCCCTGGAGCTGGAGTTACAGGTAGTAGACACCAGCGCATAACTAATAAAAATCCCAGTTTTGGAAATGGACTATACTTTTGTAGCTGTTGGCCAATGAGGTTCCACAGACTCCACTCCCCCCAAACATTACAGGATACTGTCACTGCTCTTGGATATCCTCCAGAACTTGATGGCAAGATCCGACTGCTGAAGAGACCACATACTTGAGTCATAGGACGTGGTGAAATCAAGCTGGTATGGACCTAAAAGCTTCACCCCTATTGGCTAGCTTTCAAAGGGTAGGAGAGGGCTATGCACAGTACTAGAAGGGAAAAGCAATCGTCATCATTCGCAGCTAGGAACATTGAGAGCTACAATAATGACTCGTCTGCAAGGACATGGTGCAATGGTGGCACAAACAGCATGTGAGTACTAACCACTTTCTGATTAGATTTTAAGTCCCACTCCCCGGTATGAAGCCAATATGTGGTACCATTATAAGGCTTATGACTTGACAGGACATAGGCCCTAGGGGAAAAGTTACTATTATTATGCTGCTAAAAGAACAGTATTAAGCTGACTCTTAATGATTGATTGTTACACATAGATACATACTGCAAAATGTATCTCTCATCATTCTACCCCTCAAAGATTCAGGAATCATTGAGGAACAGGAAGCAAGAAAGCATCTAAGTACCTGAGGCAAGGAAATATTGGATACAGCGAGGTAGCTGAAGATATCAACTCTCAGTGTTTGGGAGAATATAAGTAAAAAACCTCTGCAAACCAAGCCAGATCAAATCCTAGCCTGGACAAGGGCACACAATCCCACCCCTAGTCCAGGAACTACTGGCAACTGTCAGCTGCTGGAAAAAGGAAAGACAATTTTCTCTAAGTGTAACCCCTGGTAAATCAACCACTCTCCAGTAGACAACCACATATCCAAGAATATTTGGACAACACAAATGGTCTTGAAAGATTAAAAAAAAAAGAAAGAAAGAAGACACAAAGGGAAGGAGAAGGGTGAATCTGAGACGCATTGGAGAAGGGGGCCAATATAATCAAAACATGCTATATGAAATTCTCAAAGAACTAATAAAAAGCCAGGATTATATGCATACCTATAATCCCAGCATTCAGAAGGCTGAGGCAATAAGATTGCCATGAGGCTAGCCTGGGCTTCTGTCTAAAAACAATAAGCACATGAAACAATAACTCATTTAGACATAACTACTATGACTCTACCATCACTAATGTACTGGGTTGAAGAAATGCAAACAGAATGGCAGTTTTTGCCTGGTCCACTTATAGTCTTAGGTTTAATCCCCAGGACTGTACCCATAAAAACAGAAAAGGGAGATGTTTTGCCCAACCATCATGTCTCATTATAGCAGAAAGTCAAGGAAAAAATCAGAGAGAACTTTTACTTCATAGTAGGTTGGAGGGAAATAAAGAGAAGAGAACATCTTGACTCAACCAGTCATACTTACTCTTGCTACTGGATGACAGTAAATTAGATACAACAGTTAGAAAAAGGAAAGTGAAGCAGGGTATGGTGGCACACGCCTTTAATCACAGTGCTTGGGAGGCAGAAGGTAGATCTCTGTGAGTTCAGGCCAGCCTGGTCTACAGAGTGAGTTCCAGGACAGCCAGGATCATATAGAGTGACCCTGTCTCAAAAAAAAGAAATGAAAAGAAAGATAACTAAAGAGGAAGATGACTCTACACAGCACAGACCATACCACTTCTCTGAAGGAATGCACTACAAGAGTTCACTTAAAACATTCTCATTGCCTGCTCCTTCACATTCGTTAACCAAAAATGTAAACAACTAAATCATAAGGGTTTGCAAATTCTAAAATAGTTCTTTAGGATTGTTAATCGCCACCCAGCTAAATCCTTTAGAACCTAGTCTAAAAATAAAACTGTGTCATGTGTTCTTCAAAAATATACTATGTACACTGATTGGAATGTGATGCTAATTAACAAAGAGCAATTTTTAAAAAACTTCAAATATCCTGTGCCAAGCTAAATAACAAATACATACCATCCATTTGAAATTTTCTTCAGTTAAACTGAGATTCTGGGAATAATTTCAAAAGTCAAACATCTGAAATCACTCACTAGGTGTTATAATCCCAAATCTCAAGATGACTGAAACAGAAGAATCACATATTTGAGGCCAGCCTTGCCTACATAGGTAATTATTACAAGTATTCATTTAATTTTTTTGTTTGTTTTATGTGTATGGGTATTTGGTCTGCATTTATGCTTAGACACAAACCCAGATCTTCTGCAAGAACAACAAGTGCTCTTAAGCATTGAACCATCTCTCCAGCCCTGAGACTACGTATTTTAAAAACAACAACTGAACTGGAACAATGGCTTATCAGTTAAAGGTGCTCACTGCTCTTGCAGAAAATCTGGTTGGGTTTCCAGAACCCACACAGTGGCACACAACTACTTGTAATTCCAACTCCAGAGGATCTGATGCTCTCTCTCTTCTGACCTCCACTTACACTGTACACAGTGGTGCATACACTCAGTCACACAACATACACATACACAGACAATAAAATAATTTTAAAAATCACCACAACAAAAACCACTAAAGGGCTAGAGAGAGGGCTCAGCGGTTAAGGGAACTAGCTGCTCTTGAAGAGACCTGGGTTCAGTTCCAAGTACCCACCCACATACTGGCTCACAATTGTCTGTAACCTCAGTTCCAGGTGATAAATGCCCACTTCCCACCTCCAAGGCACCAGGCATATATGGCAAAATACCCATACATATATAATTTAAAAAGCAACTAAAATTAAACCACTGAGAGCTACACAAATAATTCTGGGAGCAAAGGAGTAACAGAATGACTCAAACACTACAAAAATTAAAGGTGTCAATTTTAATGTGTAATTAAGGACTTTTTACTCATAACTTTGAAGGCCAAAATAAAACACTCAGACATTGTTATCATCAGATTACAGACAAAAGTTTAGACCTACCCCATTAGTAGCATCAAACTCTTAACATAAATATCTAGTGTCATATTTTAAACAATTAGCAATTTCACCCATCCATATGTAAACATATCAGAAAAATAAAATTTAAAAAAAGAACCCTCAACAACCTCTTCCTAAAAAACCTATACCTTTATAGCACTTGGGCGGCAGAGGCAGAGAAGTCACTGTAAGTTAAAGTGAGTTTGTCCAAAAATTACATAGTGAGACCCTGCCTAAAAAGACCAATAACAAAAAAAAAAAAAAAACCAACATTCCTGATTTTTATGGTCTACATACAACATCAGAAAAAAAAAAAATCTCAATCAAAGCTTAATTTTATGGTTTCATAAATCCCTCACTGTTACATTTGTTCACTGTCTCTCAGAGACAATAAATACATTCTGTTCTACAAGTCAACATTAAGGCATGCTGTTTAGCTAGCAAACTCCTCCCAAAATCAGGATTATTACTAGTAAATCTTAACAGGCAAACTAAAGCATTCTCTCATGATTTTTTTGTTTTTAGGTAGTAGGTGACTAACAAAGTTTTGTCTGACATTTAAACATTAAATAATCACACATTTACTAGTAGATTTCCTAAAACACCAAATTGAAGTTAGTCATTGTACTTCCATCAAAAAAAAAAAAGTTAGTGCTTCTGCAAATGTCAAATTAACTTCCAAAAAGTGTGAAGCTGTAATCTTCTAAGCAAAAGTGGCTTGAAGCTAAAATCAACTGGGTTCAGTGTACTTGTGATGCAGTATCATTCTTAGTTTTAGGATACTTTTTGTCATAAGTGAAAGGTTTTAATATAGTTCTCAGTGTTTAGTTTTGTTTTGTTTTTTTCTACTAGGCCAAATCCCTTAAAATGCATTCAAAAGTATTTCAGTCAAGCCTTCTATTTCACGATACACAAGGTCGTTTTCAACTATTGACAAGACCTTAACAAAGCTGCCTGATCCCACTTCGGGGCACAATCAGCCTTGCAGACCTAAGATAAGCCTCCAGAACAGAAACATCAGCAGGTTTATTTTTCCAAGTACCCAGGGCTCAGCTAGGTCAAATGTTGCTGCTGTATTTTAAACAGCTTACTTAGTCCTTGAAGTGATAAGAGTAAAAACAAGTCAAAAGAACCTCAGTGGTTTTCAGTGGTACACAGCACCACAGACTTGGAAACTGCCTCTGATGTCTCTTCATATTGAAGAGCCTCCTCAGCATAAGCCTTAATCGAAGTAGCTATTCTAGAAGACTGATATTCATGGGCTGGAGATTTTTTTAACAAAGCCCCTCAATCTGGGGACTCAGTCCAAAGAAAACTGTACTATATAAATAGGGTCAATTAGAAATACTTTCATGCTACACTTTTTCAGGTGTTTTCCATAATCTGACAATGTCTGTATGTTTGGGGAACATGTTTTACGTGGTCTGCAGCGAGTTTAAACTCAGAGTACAGAATATTACGTTTGTGAAGTCAATATTTTTTGTGAGCAGGTATATAACCTTAGAAGAACCTGCAAGAAAATCTCAGAAGAACAGTGAACAAGCACATTTTGTATCAATTACCAAAACTGGTTACCTAGACTTTACAAAGTAAATCTTTCAGCTTAATCAACTTCACTACCATAAGGGGAGCGGGGCAAAGCAGCAACCAGCAAGAGTTACAACTTAGCAAACATGAAGTTAATTAATTCAAACTAAATTAGTTCACCATTATCCATCACCACCGACACGTCACAAGGTAATCAAATTTTCTTTCGGACCCTGACATTTCACTGCTTCCTGCACCCCACATTTACTAGCTGCTCCCCAAACTCACCCCAACTCCCGCAGGCCATGCCTCTGTGCCTCGGTGCCAGTTGCTCCCTCCGCTGACAATGCCCTCCCCTCGGCCTCACCTGGCCAACAGAGTCGTTCTCAACTCCGCGCAAAAACAAGCAGGGAACCTCAGGACTGTTCTACTCTCCAAAGCTCACTAACTGTTCTAAATCCCAAAACCGCTTGGGAAACCAAGCCTTATCACCGAGCATTGTTTTCACGCCCCGAGAGCCAGAGCACCAAGGGCAGACAGGGTCTCTCCACAGACCCCACAGGACGCAATGCAGGCATCCAGACCTGCCCTGAATTCATTCCCCACTTCCATGCACAGACCCGGCCTACTCCCCAGGTCCCAGTTACGTCTCAACCGGGACCGTCCCTCCTAACAAAAGAATGAAAACCAAAGGCACACCCTGGGCCCTGGAGAAAGAACAATGAATGAACGCGGCCGCCTCGCCTCCCGTCATGTACCAACTCCTCTCTCTGCATCCATCCACTGGCTCTGCAGAGCCTGGGAGGCTGTCGCTTCACACAAAAGGCCAGCCCGGCTCCCGATCTCCAGCATCCCGGGCCTCCCCTTAAGGAAGCCCCGGGCGAGGTCCCACGCCTTTGTGGCGGGGCAGTGACCCGTTTCTCGCTGCCTTCCCTGACTCCTCTCGTCTTCCCTAAAAGGGTGTCACTTAAGCGAAGCAGCCCGAAGGAGGTGCAAGGCCGGGCTCCCCCCACTTCTGCAGCCCGAAAGAAAAAGAACAAGCCCATCCCAGTGACAACACAGACACTGGGCAGCTCTGGGAGGATCCCCCCCACCCCACCCCCATTGCCAAAATATGAGAAATGCGCGCTGGGCACCGAGGTGGCGCTGGCACGTTTCCGAAAAACACTGGGAAATCTGAGCAGGGGTGTGGAAACTGGCTCGCCGGCCATGACACCCGGCCCGCACCCGGCCCGCCACTCCGGTGACAGCGGCCGGGCCGGCCCCGCACCCCGCGGCCACGCCGTCAGCCCTGCGGCCTACCTGAGGGAGCCGGGCCGGGCCGGGTCCCGTGGTGCAGCGGCGGCTGTGTTTGAGAGAACGGGATACGGTCACATTCGGCGCGTCCCCAGCCCGGGGGACGGGGCCCCGGGGAGGCCCCGCATCGCTGCACTAGCGCCCCGCGCCTCAGGGCACGCGCCCCAAAGCCCGGCCAGCTGGCCCGTCCGAGGGCCCGCGGAGAGCGACAGAGAAGCCTTCCCGCCTCAGGCTCGCTCCGTTCTAACTCCCGCCATCTAAGATGGCGGCGCAAGCACCAGCGATGAAGACGCTCTCGGGCCGCCCCGGCGAGCAAGTCATGCGCTCGACGCTCGTCTTGTCGACCTGCGGCGCCGCGGACTCACCGTCTCTGCGCGAGCTCTCGGGCTCGGCTGTCCGCTTAAAACTTGGTTCGGGGATCTATCGCTCCGGCCTGGAATCTGGCCCCGCCTTCGGGGGGCGTGGCTTCGCGATAATGTAGCCGCCATTTCGGGGCTGAGACTGACGGCTGGAAGAGGCTGCGTCTGGCCGGAGGCGTGGGTCAGTGCATTTCAACCACCGTCGGGCCGCCCGTGAGGCCCGCGGAGGACCTTACGCGCCCGATGACACACGGGACAGGGCCCAGCTTCGGTGCCTCCTCTCCAAAGTTGACACCCGTGGAGAATGGCGCCTTACGGGTTTTGTGGGAAAGCCCACACACTGTATTTAAACCTCAGGTTCCTCATTTGGAAATCGAGGGTTCGCTGTGGTAGATCAGATGGCCCGAAAACTGAAAGTATGTTGTTGCACACTTGCAATCCCAGCGCTTGGGACGTGAAGGCAAGAGGCTCAGAAGCTCACGATCATGCTGAGCTGCGTAAGACTCTGTCTCAAATTGAAAAAAAAAGGATCGTCAAAAACGTTTTTAAATTGATGAGCCAATATGGCCCACGGTGAACTGAAGCCAGTCGTGTGCCTTCGCTCAGCCCTGATGGGACAGACACCTGGAGGACAATGACATCGTCAGCGTTCTTTTTATCTCTTTTTTTTTTATGTGCATTGGTGTGAGGGTGTCAGATCCCCAGGAACTACTGCAGTTACAGACACTTGGGAGCTGCTATGGAGGCCTCTGGAAGGCAAGCCAGTGCTCTTAAACACTGGGCAGTCTCTCCAGCCCTGAAATAGGGGCTTTTTAATTTGAGGCTGGCCTCGGACTCTTCTTCCGCCTCTGTGTAACTATTTTCAAAGTAGCCATTTTGGAACCTGCGAGGCAGCTCAGAGAGTAAGAAGTTTTCACAGTAAAACCGGAGATCATTCACCTGGTCCCAGGAGAGGAGAGAATAGACTCCTGACCTCAGTGCGTGCTCTGCTACGTGTGCAACCTGCAACCGCACTTACAAACACACATTATACAATTTTTTTTTTTTAAGTAACCATTTCTAAGTAAACATCTCTTGGCATTTAGTACATTCACAGTAGCAAACTGAAGTTGTAACCACAACTTCAGTTCCAAAACATTTCCACTACTCTGAAATAAAATTACCCCCTAGGCAGTTTCTCACTAGCTTCCCACCCCAGGCAACCACCAACTCATTTTGCTTCTACAGACTTTTTATTCTAGATTATCTGTGTGCATGGATATTGATAAAGTGTGGGGCCTTTTAAGTCACTTAGCCTGTTTCCAAGTTCATCTGTAATACATGGGTGCCAAAACTTAATTCCTCTTTAGGGCTAAACTGTTCCATCAAATTTGCACCAGATTTTCTGTGTCTAGAATAACATGGATATGTAGGCCTTTTCTATCTTTTGGCTATTGTGTTGGTTACTTTTCTGGTTTCTGTAACAAAACACTGGACAAATAAAGGGAAGGGAGGGAGCCTCATGGTGGCCTGTAATCCCAGCACCCTGGGAGGCAAGAGGCAGGCTAGTTCAAGGCGCCTGGTCTACAGAGCGAGTCTAGGACAGCCAAGGCTACACAGAGAAACCCTGTATTGAAAAATAATAATAATAATAATAATAATAATAATAATAATAATAATGAAAGGATGGGCTTATTTTGTCTGACTGTTCAAGGACGTAGTCGTCCACCATGATGGGAAAGCCATGATGGCAGGAGATTGAAGCTGATGGCTATGTCCTGTCCACAGCCAGGACATAGCGAGATAAATGTACATCTTAGCTCATCTCTGCTTTTCATTTACTTTTACTCAATCTGAGACCACCACCACCACAGGCCCTGCCCATGGAGTAGTGTCGCTTTTAGAATGCCTCATCCAATATCAGTTAACCCAATCTGGAAACTCCCTGACAGACAAAGATGTGTCTCCTAGGCGAGTCTAGAGCGGTGGTTCTCAACCTTCCTAACACTGCAACCCTTTAATAAGCCTCCCCCTCAACCATACAATTTTTACTGCTGCTTCAGAACTGTAATTTGGCTACTGTCTTGAACTGTCATGTAAATGTTTTCCGGTGTTCATAGGCTACCCCTGTGAAAGGGAAAGGGGACCCACAGCTTGAGAGCCACTGGAGCCTGTGAAATTGGCAGTCAGAATTACCTATTCATTACAGCCATAGTGAGTGGTGGTTATTTGTGTAGTACGTACTTATGTGAGTTCCTTTTATTTTATTTTATTTTTTCTTGGTTTGGTTTAGTTTGGGTTTGTTTTTTGAGAAAAGCTCTCACTATGGAGCCCTGGCAGGCCTGGAACTCACTAGGAAAACCAAGCCATGCTGAAACTCAGAGATTTGTCAGCCGATGCCTCTCGAGTGCTGGAATTAAAGGTGTGCTCCTGGCCAAGTATTTGTTTTGTTTTGTTTAGGGTTTATTTTTAATTATGTGTATATGGTAAGAGGGGTGGCATATGCGCATTAATGTAGGTGTCCATGGAATCTAGGAGAGGATGTTGAATTCCTGGGAGCCTGATTGACAGGCGGTGTGAGCCGCCCAATGTGTGCTGAATATGTGGATGCTAGGAATAGAACTCAGTTCCTCCTGCTCACGCCCTTAGCCACTGAACCATCTCTCTTAGCTCTCCATTTCTCATTTTCTGGAGTTGATTTCTGTGAATGGAATCTGGGGAAACACTTTGCATCCTGCTGGGTTGCATGCCCCCCACCTCGGAGACCTAGTTTGTCTGTAGGGCATGCTAGAGTTCATTAGGAAAACTTGCAAGAGGAGCTGGGGCAGGGCGGGGGTGGGAGCTGATAAACAGTTTGAAGAATGAATAGGTGGTGTCAGATCCAGAGCGAAAGAGGAGAAGCAGGGTGAGAGGAAGGCTGAAGACAACTTTGACTGAGTTAGAACATTCTCAGCTTCAGAAGTTGCATTGCTAATGTGTTTAGATGTGAAAACTGATAAGTATACCTTTTTAAATAGCTCAATAAAATTTCTTTTAGAAGATGCTACAAGCTTTAAGCCTGGTAAAAGCACATTTTTAGGGGCTGGGGACCTGGCTCAGCAGATAAAGAACTTTTGCTATTCTTGTAGAGGACCCGGACTCTGTTTCCTGCACTAACATGGTAGCACACAACCATCCATAACTTAAGTTCCAGGGGATCCAACACCCTCTTCTGACCTCTTCACACACCATACATATAAAATAAAATACAAAAAAGTTACTTTTGAGATATAAATAAATAAGTAGTATCTGTCATTTATGAAGTCATCTTTTATCATGCATTTTTCCACACTCTCCAACACACAGCCAATGAAAGGCCTCATCTTCACTTGAGGATCCTTCAGAGACTATAAATTCATTTGCCCTAGCTTCATTTAAAGATCCATGTAAAGTCAAACCGTGATGGTGCCTACCTATTACCCCAACACTCCGAAAGCTGAGGCAGAAGGAAAGTTCAGAGCAGCCTGGAGTACATAAAAAAAAGCCCATCTTAAAAATGTATGTAAAGCCGAGGATATGCCATGCCAAGCCCTGTGTTAGCCTTGGGCCCGTAACAATGAGCGACCCAAAGTCCCTCAAGGGGACTAATGCAAACCAGCGTCTAACAGGTAAGCCATATGCCTGTGAGGCTGAAGTTAGTGAAGAAGATGATGGGAATGGAAGGATGGGAAGGGTACACCTTGAGATTCAGGACAGGATGGCCTCCTTTAGATGATGGTTAAGCAAGGCACTGAGAATAAGAGGCCAGGAAGGCGCACTGTGAGCAATTGAAAGGATACACGCAAGGGTCATGATGTGGGACAGGAGAAAGGCAAGCGCGTTGACGGCAAAGGGCCAGGAGGAGATGAGGCCAGCAAGGTGAGGACAGAGGACAGAGTCATAACCAGTCTGACACCCACGCCCTGGCCCTTGCTTGCCATCTTGCCTCTCCAGTGAGTTTAATTTTAGGCACAGAAGAGTTTGGAGTGTGGGCCCTGCCTGGGCTAGGTGCTGGGAGAGAGACAGCCATGTAAATAAACAGTCACCCCACCAGGTGAGTGGGAGGGCACCAGAGGAGGAAGGGAGGGATGGCCTCTGCCACAGTGGGTCAGGAAAGCCTCCACGGGGCGAGGCTCATCAGAGGATGAGTTGGAATTTTCCAGAGAGAAAGGCAGGAGGCTGAGCAGAGCAATCAAGAGCATAGAATGTGGCTGGCTAGATGGTGTGCTTGGGGAACAGCACTGTTATCCAGTGGGAGATTGCCTCCCAGAGCAGGCAATGAAAAAAAAAGGGAAGGAGAAATTTGGAGGAGCGGCTATCTGGCCCTCAGGGCCAGAAGATACAGCCCTCCCATGGTGCGTGCTTGGTGTCACCTGCATGGAAGCTTAAGCAGACACTGGAAGAACAGAACTGAGCACCCAGCACAGAAGCAGCCTGGTCCTCCATGAACTAGCTGCCTACTGTCTCTGGACTAGATAAAATGGTCAGAAGCACACCACCCTCAAAAAGAAACAAAGATGCCACCTCTCTAGGGGAACAGTCAAGTTACTAAGAGTCCTATGGGGCAGGAGCTAGGGCTGCAGCCATCTTTGGAAAATAGAAGCAGCCACACCTATGAGATGCATTTTTTTTTCAAGTATCTTGTAAAATAAAAATAAAAAATTTAAAAAATTAAAAAAAAAAAAGGCATCACAAGGGGCAGGAGAGATGGCTCAGCAGTTAAGAGCCCTTGCTGCTCTTCCAGAGAACCTGGACTTGATTCCAGCACCCATACGGCAGCTAACAGCTCTCCGTAATTCCAGTTCCAGGGGATCTCTTGCCCTCTCCTTGCCTCTCTGGGCACTGCATGCATGTTGTGCACAGACATATGCGCAGGCAAAACACTCACACACATAAAATAAAGACAAATACGATCTCAAAAAAAAAAAAAGTTTTTAAGAAGCATCGCACACTGTCCTTAGGTTGCAAGGGAGGATTGTGAATCTAAAGGTATTCCTTTGCTAAATATGATGATGAACACATCATCCTTGGACTGAAGGCAGGGCTTAGGGGTTGTTTGCCTATTCAGCATGCATGAGCACCACAAAGGGGAACAAAAACAACAACAACAACAACAAAAAACCCCACTTAAAGTACTTCATCATCCTTTTAAACCCACTACTTACAATTCAGAAATAAAACCAGAAAAAAATAGTAAGATACAATAAATACCAGGTATTTGAGAGAGAGAAAAGTGTCGGCGCCTGGAATGAGTAGCACTGAGTATACAGTTGGCGCCTATTAGCTAAATGCTTACAGAACAAGGCTTGTTAGATGACTAAACCCTTAGGTGACAAACCTTCCTTTCAACTTATTTCATTGTTGCTTCCCAGCATCTAAAATGGTTACTTTCCCTCATGAGCTCACGCTGAGAGTGCTCCCACGCAGGGACAAAAGCCAGAGAATCAGGACCAAAAGCATGCTGGTGGGGACATTGGCTGAAATGGCACAGACTGTCAACCTTTCTTCTTTGGGGTTTGAAAGTGGAAGGTTTTTTTTGAGACAGGGTCTCACGCAATCCAGGTTGGCCTTTACTGGCTACGCAGTTGGCTGTAGCCTTGAATAAGGAATAAAGAATGTCCTCCACTTCTCAGGTTCTGGGATTACAAAGCCTGTACCAGCACACTGCTTTTCTTTTCCTTTCCTTTCTTTTGTAAAGACGTATTTATTTGTGTTTTATGTGTGCATGTATGTGCCTGCGCCATATGATTCTCTTGTGCCCACGTTGGCCAGAAGAAGGCATCCGATCCCCCTGGAACTTGTTTTATAAGCAGGTGTGAGCAGATTCTAGGAATGAAACCGGGTCCTCTGCAAGAGCCCTTAAACCCAGAGCCAAGTCTTTGGTTTATCCCTTTTTCTTTAAATTGTTTTGCTTTTCAGAGATGGGGTGGGGTTGTTTCTCTCTACGTAACTTAGACTGGTGGAGAACTCATATCTGCACACCTGCCTTAGCCTCCCAGGTGCCGAAGTCACAAGCTTGCCCCACCACGCCCAGCTTCATACTGTCCACCCTCCGTTATCTGGAACCACTGTATTTTAACGGGCATTTACTGAGCAAGAACTGCATGATGGAAGCCTTGGGCTGGACTAGCCACTGAAGATGCTGGAGCCGCCCAGCCCTGCAGGGACTCACTGTGTCCTGTGAACACAGAAAACAGGAGCCTATACAAGAAACCCAACCATGGAAGTCTGGCTGGGTGCTGTGTCACACTGTCATATGTCTAAACCCAGCATTAGAAAGGCAGAGAGGGGAGGGTCAAGAGTTCAAGGCCATCCTGGGCAGCATAGTGAGATTCTGGCTAAAGAGAAGAAGGTGGGGAGGGAGGGGAGGAGGGAGAGGAGGAGGAGGAGGAGAGGAGGGATGAAAAGAAATTAAAAAGAAAGAGAGAGGGCAGGAGGGGGAAAGGCAGGGTCAAGGGATGTAGCTCAATTGTCCTGCTTGTCTAATGTTCACAAAGTTTGGTTCCCAGCACTGCATATAAACCTGGCATAACTTAAAAAAAAAAATCCCAACTGGTCCTGAGCTCAGTGCTCAGTGGTAGTGCACTTGCCTTAATATGTACAAGGCCCAGGGTTCAGTCTCCAGCAACACATAAAACATACACACACAAAGACAAAATGATCATAGGACCAATGATATGACTCAGTGGGTAAAGGACTTTGTTGCCAAGGGTAACAACCTGAGTCTGATCCCAAGAACGTTTATGGTAGAAGCAGAGAGCTGGCTCACACGGGTCCTCTGACCCCCACTAGCACTGCTTCCCCACAACAATAATAACAGGAAAGAAAAGACCGATATACTTGAAATAAATTCGAAACAAAAATTGCTCCTGGCTAAAAGCCCCAAGGCTAGAGGGCAAATAAAGTGTATCAACATCAACATATAAACTAGTTTCTGCTCATTCCCTGTTTGGGTTCATGTAGAACAAGAAAGAGCCTTCAAAGCTCAGAGCTGAGAAAAGGTTAGGGATGCTTTTCTGTGAGCACTTTTGACCCTAACATTTGGCAGATGGGTCAGCTGTCCTGAAAGCAGGTCCCATGTTCTGCCTCCATACAGCAAGAGCCCCGTGCCATGTAACCTGGCCTTTCCTATGCTGCTGTGACCTTGACAAAGGCCTAACCCCACAGAGCTCTCTCTGGTTTCCTTATCTGTAACTGGAGGGAATTAAATGAGATAAGAACCCCACAATTGCTCCTCTCCTACCTTCTCAGATAGCTTGTGTTGGAATATATTTATAAATATGACACACATATGACAGATTTGATATGAAAGATATTTATTAGATGAAGATGGAGAGAGAGGGAAGGAGAGAGAGAGACAGACATGGTGGGGGGAAGGGGGTGCCCCAACAGAGAGAGGGGAGAAAGCAGGGAGGAGAGGGGGAGGGGAAGTGGTAGACCAGACCGGTTATACCTAAGTACTTGTCCCAGATAATGTCAAAGGATGCAGGTACTGACATAGGACATTGTCAGGACTCTAAAGGTCCCTAAAGGCAGGCCAGTTAAATTGCCTGCACAACATAACCACAGCGTGTCCATACTTCAGCTTTTTTTATTTTTTCTCTGTGAAACAAAGACAGAAAAGGTGAATAACTGGATCAAGTGGTATAAACCCTTTTATGGCCCTCAACCTATGTTGCTACCCTGTCTCCGTAAGGATGCCAGCCAGATTGCCACCAGCAGCACACGAGCCTGCCAGTCTCCAAACACTATTGCCAGCACAAAATATTAGAAATGTTTCCTATTGATGATTAAAAAGGGAAAGCCCTTTATCCTGTTTTAAGTTGTAAGTCTCTGATTAGTCATGGGAGTATTTTCCCACGTTTATGTTCCCTGTTGAGGGCTTATCTGTTTGTGACCTTTGCCCGTTGGAGAGTTGCTGTTTTTTGTTTTGTTTTGTTTTGTTTTGTTTTTGTTATCACCATGTGTGAAATATTTTGTATGATAACTAGAGTTAACTTATGATCTGTGTTTGCAGCAAATGTTTATTCCAGTCTCTGGCTTCCCTTTTTGTTTTTAAGATATTTCATACTCGGCAACTTTGTCGGGACAGCCATGACAACGTGACGGCGGTTTTGAAGAGATCTGTGCTGGGAATCTGAACACAGACCCTTGTATAGAGTAAGCACACACTACCTAAATTCCCAGCTGAAACAATTTTATTATTACATTTATTTCTGTGCGCGAGTGTGTGTGTGTGTGTGTGTGTGTGTGTGTGTGTGTGTGTGTGAACCTCAGTGTGCTTTTGTGCATGTGTCAGCATATCTGTGGAGGTCAGAAGACAACCTGTGGGATTTGACTCTCCCCTTCCACCCTGTGGGTTCCAGGGCTCAAACTCAGATCAGCAGGTACATCCTTTCATCCACGAAACCTTTGGTCTCCTCACCTCTTCTATTTATTTTGGGGGGCTAGAGGCAGTTAAGAGCACTTACCACTCAGCACAGGACCCAAGTTTGAGTCCAAGAACCCACATAGTGGCTCACAACTATTTGTAACTCTAGTTCCAGGGGGTCTATTGCTGTCTTCTGGTCTCTGTCGATATCAGGCTTGCATATAGTGCACAGACAAATATGCAGGTAAAGCCCTGAGGCACATAAAATGAAAAACTAAAGTTTGTTGTTGTTGTTGTTGTTCTTAAGACAAAGTCTACATTTCCCTGGCTGGCCTGGAACTTGACTGGCCTCAAACTCACGGAAATCCACCAGCTTGTACCTCTGGAATGTTGACTACATACTTACACATAATTGAAAAATAACTTGGAGGCAACTTTCAAGATACCTTAAATAAAGTCAAAAGCCAAACTGAATTCTTAAATATTGCAAGATACCTAGCCGGGAGATACCATGATCAAGAATGTGGTATGTGGGCTGGAAAGATGGCTCATTGGTTATGAGCACTTGAAGACTCAGGTTCAATTCCCAGCTCCCACACGGTGGCTCACATTCATCCCTAACTTCCCGTTTCAGGGGAATCACTACCCTCTTCTGACTTCCTCTGGTTCTGGGCATGCACATGATACACGGACGTACACGCAGATAAAACACAAATACTCCTAAAATAAATAAGGCTTTCCTAGCTTGAAGCTCATCCATCCACTTGGATGGATGCTTGGAATGTGCTGACCCCTGCAGTTTGATCAGCTCAGCTGCTTCACTGTGGTAGTGGGGGGCCGCATTCTGGCTCTTCTCAAAATAAAAAATATTGCCGGGACTGGAAGTGGTGGTGTGTGCCTTTCCTCCAGAGGGAGAGGTAGGCTGATTGAATTTTAGCTCAGCCAGGGATACATAGTGAGACGCTGTCTCAAACAACAAACAAACAAACAAAAATAGCAGCAGCAGTTCAATCCTATAGGAAGGATTCATTTCTTAAATGGAAGAAGAGCTCCAAATATCAGTCAGAAACCAGGAACCCACCAGAAAACAAAATAGTAAAAGGGGGAAGGGCTGAGAATTACCTCACTGGCAAAGAGATTGCTTGTCTGGCTTTTTTTTTTTTAAGATTTATTTATTTATTTATTTATTTATTTATTTATTTATTATTTATCCAGTGTTCTGCCTGCGTGTGTGTGTGTGTGTGTGCCTGAACATGAGAAGAGGGCACCAGATCTCACTATAGATGGTTCTGAGCCACCACGTGGTATGCTGGGGATTGAACTCAGGACCTTTGGCAGAGAACAGCCAGGGCCTCTTAACCCCTGAGCCACCTCTCCAGCCCTTGTCTGGCATCTTAAGGCCTGCGTTATTGTCCAGTGCTCCGGAGGAAGGGGGAGGTCATAGATATGAATAGGCAAGTTGCAGAAGGGAGCATAAAACATCAAACACGAAAACATCAGCAGCATCATGATAGGAGAAAAACACTGCTAGACCCCGAGGCCGCACCTGGTTCGTCCCCTCCCGGGCAAAGTCAGTGAAGCATTTGTGTCTGGTGCTGGAGATTGAATCCAGGACCTGGAAGTCTGGGCAAGTGCTTTCCTACTGACTCCGGCTCTTTAAAGTACTGTTGCTGCTTCTGTACTTATTTATTTATATGTCTGACTGTTTGCCTGTATGTGTGTGTAGTTCCTGAGATAGCCAGAAAAGAACATCAGATCCCCTGTAATTGGAGTAGCAGCTATGAGCTACTGGGTGTACTGAAAACCCAAACTAGGTCCTCTGTAAAAGCATTCAATGCTCTTAACCAAGGAGCCAGCCATCACTCTAGCCCCATTGTTTGTTTGTTTGTTTGTTTTTCTTTGCCTCTTTTTATTCCGGGTCTCAAGTAGCTCAGCCTGGCCTTGAACTTAGTCGGGTGGCTGAGGATGACCTTGAACTCCCCCTAATCATCCTGCTTCCACCTCCCAAGTGCTGAGGTTAACAGGCTTTCACCACACCCAGCCAGGTGTGCATTCTTGCCTGGGAAAGGCAGAGGGTTAAAACCAAAGAAGCTGGCTGACCTCTTAGGGTTCTTTGTGGTGTCGGAGTGTCGCAACTGCGCTGACTGCTCTTGTTCTCCTCTCGTGGTGGAAGGGGCAAGAAACCAGCTATAATTAAGAAAGGACCAATAGTTCGTGGTTAGCAACGTGTGACTGTGGGGTTGAGTCCTGGTTCTGTCACCTGCTACCCGTATGACACTGGGTAAAGTGTTAACCTTTTTTTCATTTCTGTTTTCATGGAATAGGGTCTCATGTAGCCCAGGCTGGCCTCTAATTCCCTATGTAGCTAAGTATGACCTTGAACCCCTGATCCTCCTATCTCTACCTCTCAAGGACTGGGATTTCAGTCTTAGGCCACCCTCTGAGCCTCAATTTTCTTGTCTGTGAGAGGAGGATAACACAGTGCCTGTTCCATTTGGTTGCTATGGCAAAAAAGGTGCATTTATATAAGAAAGTATTTAGAACAATGCCTGGCACATAATACTATTATTATCACCAAAAGGTGACCCTAAAGTCTGGGTGGAGAGAGTACACCTGCTCAATATTATCAAGAAACCTCGTGTGGTGGCCACCCTGTATGAACCAGAATCTTTAAAGTGCACCACATTCATCAATGTTCCAACATTCTTCTAAGCTTGGCTTTATTGTTTCCATTTTACTAAAAGAAAAAAGCAGAAGGTGAAGAGGTGAAGTTACCTATCAGCCATCACGCTGCCCAGGAGGCCCAAGGCCAAGACAGCAACCCAGGTCTGGGCAGGTTCTGTCCACATCTGCATGCCCATCTAACAAAGATGGTTTTTTCTCGGCCTCTTGTCTACTGGGGCTGGAAATACCCAGCCCAGGACCAGATGCTGGGCCCCAACTGGAATGCCTGCCAGGCTACTAGGCAACCATGTGATCAGCTGATTTATAGAGAAGTTGGGGAACATTCCCACACCCCAGTCCCACCCTGAGGCTGGATTCCTCATCACCCCTAAGAACTTGGCTGGTCAGGAACCAGGAATGGGGCACACGTTGATGCTCAGGCCTGGCCAGAAGCTGAGCTCCTTTCCCTCTGCTTGGGGGGACGCAGCTCTGAGGCCCCTCAACGCACCCGCAAACTGTGCAATGACCTGTTTCTAAATAGATCTCATTTGGGCTGTGACTTTGAACGCGTGCCAACAGGCACCAACCAAAAATAGACAGCTTACTGCACTGTTATTTTCATGGCTTGAAAAAAAAAAAAACCTGCAGAACATAGCGAGTATTTTTATCCTGGGCCTCTCTTAGAATAGCGACGCCTATTTACTGGGAGGGCGGAGACTGGTTGGTTTCAGGCTGGGACTGTGGGGCCCCTGTGGACAGGCACAGGAGGATTCTCTACCTCCCAGGGACAGGCCACAAACCTGCAGCTCCTGTTGCCTTTGCTCAGAAATGAATAGCGACCCTGGTTGTCCTACGCCTCACATTTTGAACGATTCTGGGCCCTCCGGTCTAATTCCAAACTTGGCTTCCATACTGGGCACCTCAGCCAGATCACTGCTTTTTTCTTTCTTTCTTTCTTTCTTTCTTTCTTTCTTTCTTTCTTTCTTTCTTTCTTTCTTTCTTTCTTTTTCTTTTTCTTTTTCTCTTTTTATTGAGACTCAGTCTCATGTAGCCAAGGCTGATCTGAAACCTGAAACCGCTGATGCTACTGCCTCCACCAGAGCTGAGAATACAGGTATGCACTAGCATTTCACCTACAAAGTGGCAAACCTTCCTCCCTCAACCCCCTGAATGTTGGGATCACAAGCATAGACTACAGGGTTTTGTACAAGCTTTACACGGTTTTGGTTTTTTTGTTGGTTTTTTTGTTTCTTTTACCTACACAGAAACACAAGTGTTAGTTTCTTTCGATAAACATAAGTAAGAAAAAGCTTGCATTCCCCTGAAATAAGCAGGGTGTTGTAGCAGGCATCACCACACATTTCTGGAGCCAGGCTGCCTGAGTGTAAATCCCAGCACTGCCAGTTCTCATCTGTGTGGCCTGAGACACGTGCTGAGTGTCTCCACCCCTCCCTCACCCACAGCCTAGAGGCTAACAATAGCTTCGACCTCATGGACCAGGCATGAGGCCTCATGTGCAGAGCTCTGGGAGCAGCCGCTGACCTGCGGTGTGGGTTCTGTCAAAACCTGCCCTCACTGAACCCTCTGACCAGGGATGTATACAAGAGGGGCATTCAGCTAGCAGCTAAAGTGCTGGGAGGAGAGGCCCGGGCTGTGATGTCTTTTCAGGTTCACTGTAACTATAATTGAGGGAGAAGACTAACAGGGCCCTTGGGCTTCAGCACATGTGCCTCCTGCCCCAACTCCAAGAACCCTGACAGCCACCAGCTGACCTGAAGGGCCACACAAGTGTCCCCTGCTTGCCCTTTAAGGAGAGGTAGGGCTAGCCAATCTGGCGGGAATTTGTTTCTTCCTTTTACAGATGAGGACATTGAGGCTCAGAGATGAAGAGTGATTTCCCCAAGGTCACATAGTGTCATTACACTTCATTAAGGGGGCACAGAGTCAGACCAGGGAATCGAACCCAGGACCTTAAGAATGCTAGGCAAGGACTTTACCACTGAGATACACTCCTACCATTTCCCCATGTGATTTTAGTGCAAGCTAGGATTGATAGGCAGTGGTTTCTCTCTAAACAATGTATATATGTATGTCTGTTTGTTTGTTTGAGTACGGCATTCATGCCCAGGGATGTGAAGAATTGGCTGTCAAGAGGCTGGGGCAGGCAGATCTCTGTGAGTCTGAGGTCAACCAGCTACTGAGTACAAGATGAGTTCTAGGCCAACCAGGTTTATTTTTTTTTTTTTTTTAGTTGTTTTTTTTTTTTTTTTTTTTTTTTTAAGATTTATTTATTTTATGAGTGTTCTATCTGCATTTACACCTGCCAGAAGAGGGAATCAGTTCACATTATAGATGGTTATGAGCCACCATGTGGTTGCTGGGAATTGAACTCATGACCTTTGGAAGAGCAGACAGTGCTCTTAACCACTGAGCCATCTCTCCAGCCCCAGCCAACCAGGTTTATATAGTGAGTTTCTATCTTAAAAAGGAGAAGAAAGAGAGGAGGGAGGAAGGAGAGAGAGAGAGAGAGAGCAGGGTAAAGAAAGGGAAAAGACAAAGGGCCTTTCCTTATAGGATCCGTGCTTCTGCAAGTAGGGAAAGCTCTGCCTGCCACCTCTGTGGTCCCTTAACTGAGTCCATGAAATAAGTCAACCATGGACAGGTGAAAACAGTGAACGAGTGAAAAGGTTTGTAAATATACGACACACGGCGGGGGGAGCGTGGTATGGAGGGCAATGGATATTCCAAACCCAGTGAAATCTAGAAGCCTCTGTACGCCCATTGCCAGGCAAGTGGAGAGAGAAATGTGAACGGTAGAGAGGCAAGCTGATGGTCTGTAGGCAGAGGAAGCACAGAAGTGCAGCTTCTAGTGTTTGGATGCCCGTCAGCCTGCATGTGCTCACAGTCAGAAAAGAGGCCCCAAGCTGCTACGCCTCTTTAGACTTTAGGAACAAATGCAAGGAAACGTCCCCACTTCAAAGGAAAACAGACCCTCCACAAGAACAGGGGTTACACATCTCCTCCTGCAGTCTCACCCACCAAGGAAGATGAACTCACCCTAGAAATAGAGACATTAGCCCAGACGGTCAATGGCACAGAAATATTCAGACGTTGTCTCAAAAACAAAACCTAAACGAACAAAAAAGTCGGACCTCGGGGCGAGAATGATATTTCAGCGGTTAAAAGCGCTTTTCTAGAGGATCCAAACTTAGTTCCCAGCACACACACGGAGCAGCTTACAATTCTCTGTAACTCCAGTTCCCGGAAACCCAACGCTCTCTTCAGGCCTCCAAGGGCACTGTACCCAGGTGTACATACCCACACACAGACAGACACACACGCATAATTTAAAACATAATAAATATTTTTTAAGTAATACCTGGTGTGAATTTTTCTTAGGTTCAGTTAAAGCAAACCATCATTTCCTGGTCTTTGTCTAGGGTCTGCTTTTGTCATTCATCTCCATTTTTATCTTTATGTCTCTTGTTCCAAGGCAAAGGCAAAAAAAAATTACTCTGTCTGGCTATGCGTAAGTTCACTGATGCCCTCGTGATCTCCAGCATTGCAAAGCTTTGGGACAGTGCTTCTAAGTAGAACATCTTGAGTTAATTGAAGTGTGTTGTGAAATGTTTGCTGTGGTTCCCTAAATAACCAATGTTGGCAGGGAACAAAAAAACTTGTGTGAACCACTACAAAAAAAAAAAAAAGTCAGTACAGAGAGAAAATGCGTGTCAAGTTCCCATTGTGGGGCTCAGCACGGAACATAGATAAATGTCTCCAAACAAGGAAGACAAGAGGTTGGCACCTTCTCGGGAGAGAACTGGAGGTTAGGACACACCTAGACCTGAGCATTTGCAAAACTCGCCCTCAATCTTCCTACCTACGTGAAGAATCCGCCAGGAGAGAACATGTGGGAAAGCCTAGCAGAGAGAAAGGGAGGGGCCCCACGGCCCATTGCCTCAGCTGAGCTCAGGATTCCAGCTGTCTCCTCCAAGGTGTCAGCTATGTGCATGAGCCATGTTGAGCATTCCAGGCCAATTAAGGCACAAAAGCCTCTGTCCCCACCAGCATGGCATGGAGCTGAGCCCTGGCTATCTGCAGACAGCTCAGTGAGCATCATCACGCCCACTGAAGCTTGCTGCCGTGATCCCTAAGGGCCCGTGTTCCTACATCGTACAGCCGGGAGAAGTGCCCAGAAAGTGCTGTTATGTGTGGTAACTTTTGTTTGTTTGTTTTTATTTTTTAATGAAACAAGCTTTGCTATGGAGCTCCGATTAGCCTTGAACTCAGGGCACTCCTCCTGCCTTAGCATCTCAGTTTCTGGGATTACACAGTTGATCTGTCACTCCAGACTGAGTGCACCTGTGTTGGAGCTGATCCTAAGTATCATACTGTCATACGTAAGAAACACAGGTGTTTTTCTAATTGTATTAACTTGGACTGTAAGGAGTGGGACCTTTTTAATATATATATATATATACTATATATATAATATATAAAATGTCTACATTTTTACTTATCTTCTTTTATCTAATTTTATTTAATATTATTTATATATTTAATTTATTTTCTGTGTGAGAGTGGATTGTTTGCTATGGTTTTTCGAGACAGGGTTTCTCTGTGTAGCCCTGGCTGTCCTGGAACTCACTCTGAACACCAGGCTGGCCTTGAACTCAGAGATCCACCTGCCTCTGCCTCTTGAGTGGTGGGATTAGTTGTGAAAGCTTCCACTGCACATCTAACCCTTCTTAAACAGTTTACCTAGTTCCTAGTGCGACTAAGAACCAAAAATTTCAATATATAAGCCTAGCGGGACCATTCTCATTTATACTACCACATCCAGTAAATAATGGGCCTAATTTTATTTTTTATTTTATTTTACCTGTATTATAGTGTTTTGCCTACATCTATATGGCTGGTACCCACAGAGGCCAACAAGGGTGTCATATCTCCTGGAACTGGAGTTACAGTCAGTTGTAAGCTGCCATGGGGCGCTGGGAAGGGAACCCGGGTCCACTGCAAGACGGAAGTTCAGATCCTAGCACCAATAACCAACTGGAGTGAATGAAGAAAGGGAACAGAGCTTGAGTCAGTTAGCATGTACTCCTGTGCCTGGAGCTGAACTCAGGGTATTCCAGAATCACTGTGCATACTTGAAGATTCCACCCTCATGCCCCTTTTGTTTGTTTATCTATTTCATTTAATTAATTAATGTAATTTGTTGGTGTGTGAGTGCAGGTGTGCACAGCTCCTAGACTGTGGATTGGCTTACTTGGTGGAGTGCTTGTGTTGCATGTCCACAGTCCTGGTTCAATTCCCAGCACTACACAAATCATTGTCACAAACAAACAAACAAACAAACAAACAAACCAAAATCTCATACATGCCAGACAGCCTTCTAGCCCTGGTCCATACGCCACCTGCCTTGCCATTTTGAATGGCAGCAGACATCATGATCATTATGCACTAGTATTGTCAGGATCTGGGGTTCAGGGAGAAGAGGCACAGCTCTCCAGTGGACACCCTCAGCAGCTCAGGGGATTCCTCTGGAGTGTTTTGTTTTGTTTTGTTTTATTGAGACAGGGTTTCTCTGTATAGCCTTGGCTGTCCTGGACTCACTTTGTAGACCAGGCTGGCCTTGAACTCACAGAAATCCACCTGCCTCTGCCGCCCAGAATGCTGGGATTACAGGAGTGTGCACCCTCTGGACATTTTAGGGTCCTCAGGTCAGGTCAAATGGGGGCTGGTGGCTTCTACACAGAAAAGAATTTCAGTACTAACCAGTTTATGAAGCAGAGCTGGATTAAATACAGATATTTTTACAGGGTGCTATAGAGATGGCTCCGTGGGTAAAGATGCTTGCTGCCATGCCTGAGGACCTGAGTTCAAGCTACAGGACCAACATGGTAGAAAGAGAGAATGGACTCCTGGAAGGTGCCCCTGACCTCCTATGTACAGCTTTGCATATGCGCACATACACTCAAATAAATATAATAAAAATTATTAACATAGAGTTAAGACCAAGGGTTAAGAGAAAGTGGTGTTGGACTAGAGAGATGGCCCGGTAGCTAAGAGCGCCGGCTGCTCTTTCAGAGAACCCAGGTTAAATTCCCAGCACCCCCATGTGCTGTTCCTCAAAACTGTAACTCCAATTCCAGAGAGTCCAACACCCCCACACAGACATGCAGGCAAGCAAAACACCAATGCACATGAAATAAAAATAAATAGATTATACAGGAGAGAGAGGTACTCACAAAACAAGCTAAGAAGGCATCGATATGGGCTTCAGAGAGAAGAGTCTCTGAACACAGACATATCCAACGTGGGTGCAAGGCTCCTAAAGGGAAGGGTGGCTGCTCGTTGTTACAGACAGGAATTTCATGGGTTTGAAAGGTTGCTAAGAAACCTAAATTAGGAACCAGGCATTGCAGTGCGTGCCTTTAAATCCCAGGGCTTGGGAACTGGAGGCAGGTGGATCACTGTGAGTTCCAGGCCAGCCAGACCTACATAGAGACCCTTGTCCCAAAGAAGCAAAACAAAGAAAGGTAAATGAGGTCCCCAGGTGGTTCCAGAGGAGGGGGGGGAGGGTCCCAGTTGATAAGGTCCAGCTGCCCGGAACACAGGAATGTCAGATATCTTTCCTGCAAACACAGGTTTTGTTTGAGATTCTCAGGCCCTGAGGGAAAAGGAACGAAGGCCCACCCAAGGTCATATATATTCAGGCATTAAGCCTGGATCATTGCTACTTTACATAAAATATCTGTATACCAAGGGAATATTCCCCGTGTTTGCCTTCACAGCAAACACTGATTGTGCTGAAATCCTTGCTTCTCTGCAGGAGGCAGGCTGTGCTCAGGCTCCGGAGTGAGGGATTCTTTTCTCCTTCCTGACTTCTGTCTTGCCTCAGATATGTAGAGCCTGAGAACTTATCACTTTGGCTTACAGGCCTTTCACCCCACAACCTCACCAACACCTAATGAGATACTTGACTTTAAGCCTCAGCCTAAGGATGATCTCGGCTGAGATTTTGGGGGCTAAAAGGAAGGTGGGAGAATAGTCGGTTTTGCACATGAAAGATGCAGGTGCTCTGGAGGCCAGAAGAGGGCGTCATTTCCCCTGGAGCTGGAGTTACAGGTAGTTTGCTGGCTACCTGAAGCGGGTGCTGGGAATTGAACTTGGGCCTTTTGGAAGAGCAATGAAGCATTTTTCACCTCTGAATAGACTATGGTGCCTAGTCTCCAAAGACAGCCCCCAGTGACTTACAGCTCTATGTGCTCCTACCTTTGGGTAGTTTTCTCCCATGTGCGACCTAGGCTGGTCCTACGGCTTTGTTTTGGAACTCCTGAGCCATCTTGTACCAAGAAAGGCCGCATAGAAAGGCTTTGAGGGGAGGAGAGAAGGCTGAAGCTGCTAGAAAAAGCCCAGCAGAGTCCAGGCATATCACCATCCCCAAGCTGAGGGCTGCTTAGAGGTCCCTTGCACAGACAACTGTCAAACTTGATGGTTGCAGAGCACAGCTGGCTCCAGTCAACCTACAGAGTCCCGAGAAACAACAAAACGAAGGCATTTACTGTTGTCATTCTCTCTCTTTAAAATAAGGTCTCCTCTAGCCCAGGCTGACCTCAAACTCACAGCAATCCACCTGCCTCTGCCTCCCGAGTGCCACCACTGCCCAGCTCTGTTTTTGTTGTTGTTGTTTTATTTTTTTTTAATTATTGCTTTATATTTTAATTGTGCATATATACATGCTTGTTGAGGACAGGTTGTGGGTCACTGCATGCAGGTAGAGGTCACATGACAACTTCTGGGAGTTGGTTCTTTTTCTAGCACATGGGGTTCCTGGCATTAAGTTCAGGTCGTTAGGCTTGGAGACAAACCTCTTTAACCACTGACTCATCTTCTGGCACAAATGATGGGTTTTGTTTTTGTGACAGGGTCTCACTCTGTTGCCCTGGACGACCTGGAACCTGCTACAGGCTGACCTCTAACTCAAAAGTGCTGGGACTTTGAGACAGGGTTTCTCTGTGTAGCCTTGGCTGTCCTGGTCTCACTTTATACACCAGGCTGGCCTTGAAATCACGGAAATCCGCCTACCTCTGCCTCTGCCTCCCAGGCACCCACAACTGTGCCCAGCTGGTAATTCTTATTTAAACTTCTTTTTTAAAAAAAAAAAAAATTCATTCTTATTTTATCTTAGGTATACGGATCTTTTGCCTGTATGTATGACTGTTGTACTATGTGCATGTGTGGTACCTATGAAAGTCAGAAGAGGACAGTAGATCCCCTGGAACTGGAGTCACAGATGGTTGTGAACCACCATGTGGGTACCAGAAACTGAACCTAGGTCCTCTGTAAGACCAGTCAAGTGCCCTTAACCACAGATCCATCTCTCCAGCCCCAATCTGGTAATTTTAAGCCATTAAGTTGATATGCAGCAATAAATAATTACAAAAACATTGTCTGCAATTCAGAGCACCAAGAGCAGAAGTACCCCCCAGAGGCAACCTGCAGTCAGCATGAGGCCACAGAGTGAAATGGTTTCTGAAAAATGAAGCAAGGCCATAACCTCAGCTAAGGGTTAGGATGAGTTTTCTCAGCGTGAGATGGAAGAGGACTCCCGGCATCTTGCAGTCAGTCCCACAAAGCTGCAAAACATACAGAGAGGGGCAGCAGGGAGGCAGGACTAACCTGACAGTGCCAGACAGGAAGGTCAAGACAGAGGATGTAGGAAATGTGAGCAACCAAATCTAGTCACGGGTGAGGACATTTATTGAGGTGTGTGGCTGGTGGGAATCCACTTCAGTTTTTAGTCTTTCTTTCAAAGATTTTTAAAAATAAGTGTGTGTGTGTGTGTGTGTGCATGACAGAGAGAGAGAAAGACAGGTGAAGAGGTGAAGGTGCTCTGGGGATCCAGAAGAGGCTGTCATATTCCCTGAAAGTGGATTTTTTAAAAATTTATTTTATGTACATGAGTGCTCTGTTTTCATGCACACCAGAAGAGGGCACCAGAGGGCACCAGATTGCATTATAGCTGGTTATGAGCCACCTTGTGGTTGCTGGGAATTGAACTCAGGACCTCTGGAAGAGCATTCCTGGCTCTTAACCATTAAACTATCTCTCCAGCCCTGAAGGTGGAAATTGGGGCAGTTGTGAGTTGCCTAATGTAGATGCTAGGAACTAAACTCTGATCACCTGTAAGCAAGGGTTCTTAACCATGGAACCATCTTTCCATCCTCTTCTTATTTTATTATTATTATTATTATTATTATTATTATTATTATTATTATTATTGACAGGGTTTCTCTGTGTAGCCCTGGCTGTCCTGGACTCACTTTGTAGACCAGACTGGCCTCAAACTCACAGATATTCACCTGCCTCTGCCTCTGTCTCCCAAGTGCTGGGATCAAAGGCCTGTGCCATCACCCCAGGCATTTTTTATATATTTTAAATGTAAGGGATTTTTGGCTTGTTTGGTTGGTTTTGGCTTGTTTGGTTGGTTGGTTTTTTAGTTAGCTTGGTGATATAAGCCTTTAATCTTTGTACTCTGGAGGAAGAGACAGACAGATCTTTGAGGCCAGTTTGGTCTACATAGCAAGTTCCAGGCCAGCCAGGGTTACAGGGTCTCAAATAAATAAATAGATAGATAACTAGATAAATAAATATGGTTTTAAAATATTTATTTATATTTAACTTTTGTATATGAGTGTTTTGTCTGCATGTATGTATGAGCACTGTGTGTATTCCTGGTGCCAGCAAAGACCAGAAGCGGATACCAGATCCTCTGGAATTCGTGTTTCAGGTGGTTGGCAAGCCACCATGTGGATGCTGAGAATCAAAAACAGGGTCTTTGCAAGTGCAACCAGCGCTCTGAACCATTGAGACATCTCTCCAGCCCGTGTGTGTGTGTGTGTGTGTGTGTG